>NW_009917020.1:122549-140383 GCF_000696875.1 Nestor notabilis
AAAAAGGTACAGGAAAGATGATCCCCTTGTGACTTCTAGAACTAAGCAACTCTGCAAAACTCTGGTTTTCTAATGCAAGTTCTCAGTGGCACACAAGCTCACTGCTGTCCAAGTCAACTGAACCTTATCATGAAAGTACATAATATAACTAAGGAGGCTCTGTACCACACTCTACAACATAGCACATGCTACTGCCTATCCAAGAGTTTTCCTTTTCATTGTTGGTGCAGAATGCCACATGAGAACAAAAGGTTGGGACCAGCTAGGATACTGCTCTGTTCTACGCCTAAAGAATCTGATTCCTTTCATTGTTTTAATGGATTCACTAAATAGTCGCAATAAAAGTATCTTCCTTTTTCTGCCCCAAATTTATAGACGCTTATTTATTTATTTATTGGGATTTCTTATTTAGATTGGGTGCTGCAGACTTCCAGGTCATCTGCACCAGACAAAGACTTAACAGCTTGTGCCAGGCTGAGCAACAAAAGGCATCATGAAATCCTCCTCCCAGGCTTCTCATTTCCTCAGAGCTCTACAACAAAGGAAGTCCTTCACTGCACACACCCAGACCCTCAGCTCACCCATCATTACCCAAGTGACAGCTGCTTTTTGTCAGGACGGTGGGGGGGGAATACGGTGCTTGGTATTCCTGCATGACACTGATTTTACATGATGTGGAAGAATTTTGTTTGCATGGGAACAGGTCCAACAAAACACACAGAAAACGCCGTATCTGCCCCCAGACTGGGGCACAAAGATGCTGCATCCACATCTTTGCTGTCTGTCTTGATTTGGCCTTGGAGGATCCCCCACATTACCTTACTACTACAGTGAGAAGGAATAACAAATGTGGGGAAAACCTCAAGAGTTTTATTTATCCTAGCCTTAAGACCCAGAAAACAGCGTAAGCCCAAAAGGCTTCCCTCCATCTCCAGCTTGTACAACATCCCTCGTCACTGCTGATGAACTAACTACTCACAACAAACTACATCATGACAGTCCATAGCACTGGGGCTGGTGGGCTTTGGCAACAAGGAGACAAACTTACTCATGGAATCACAGAATGGGTGAGGCTGGAAAGGACCATGGGACGACATCTAGTCCAACCTCCCTGCTTAAGCAGGGTCAACTAAAGCACAAACCTCAGGATTGTGTCCAGACAGCTCTTGTATATCTCCCGGGAAGGAGACCCCACAACCTTTCTGGGCAACCTATTCCAATGTTCCTTCCCCCTCACAGTAAGGAAGTTCTTCCTCAGGTGGAACTGCCCACGTTTTGTTTTATGCCCACTGCCTCTCATCCTATCACCTGGCACCAATGAGAAGAGTCTGGCCCCATCCTCTTCACACCTTCCCTTCGGATACTTATAAACATTGATCAGATCCCCCAAGCCTTCTCTTCTCTAGGCTGAACATACCCAGCTTCATCAGCCCTTCCTCATAGCAGAGACGCTTCAGACCCTTAATCATTCTAGTAGCCCTTCGCTGGACTTGCTCCAGGAGCTCCATGTCTCTCTTGTACGTAACTGGTTGCCTTCCTAGCTTGATAAAGTGCCAAGCACACAACAAACACATGACAGCTCCCAGTCCAACTAGCCTTACCTTTATTTTTATACAAGCAAAGGAAAGGTTAAATTAGTGAGCATTCTGGTTTTCCTTTGGAGAACAAAAGCCACAAAAAATATGGTCTGGAAATACGACAAAAAAATTAATCCATACCCTTTGACACGAACGCCTTGAATCAAAATCAAGTTTTATCAGCGGAGGAACTGAAGAATAAAACTAGAGGAGCTGGGCTTCACAGTCTCTCCTAAGAGCCAGAAGTCGGTATCGCTGAGCACATTATTGGCTGGATAAATTTCTGTTGCTAACAGATCATTCTGATGAAATACCCTTGATAAAGAAATAAGGCTGAACACCACACAGGAGACAGCTGCCTGGGTAAAGCCCAGAGCAGCATCAAGACCATGAACTCCTGGAAGCCACATTCCTGACTAGTCATATTAAAGAAAGATCATTTAGTTTTAAGATAAGACAACAGGTAAATCAGAGCTTAACTTCACCATTTTTGAAAGCCTCAGGTGATTCACCAAGGAAACAGTCTTCAATTAATATGTTGTTCCATCTAATGAGATGGAACTGAGAAACAGAGGCGTGCACGGATTTAGACAGCAAATCACAAAAGTTATTCTGGTGATGTCAAACAAATTCATGGGTTACAGGAACACGAGATGCCAGATTGTTTGCTGCAAGAAAATAAAAAAGAAAAAGCACCAGTATTTTCCACAGGTGCAGATACAAAACATGGAGTATCAACAGTCTGGAGCAGTGAATATGTTATCCATATTGGTAAGTCATCCTCCCCATTTCACTGACTACAAAAAAGCACATTAATATATGTGTCCACATCTGCTGCATCTATGCCTTAAGAACAACTTTTCTCCTTGGTTTTAACAGATACTTGGTCAGGCACCCTACCTATGCCACCAGACAAGCAAAGCTGCTTTCAGACCTACCCTTGATTTTGAGCTATCTTTCTCCCTTCAAGGCCCTTTGTATCAGGTCCAAGAGATCCACCAAAGCGTTGACAACGGTGGAAACAGCACTTTTGTTTGAGCAGCAGCTTTTCATATGGGAAAGAGAAAACTATGGCAGACTTTCATCTCCTACACATGGCAGGAAACTCTAGTGTGATACTTCTTGCTCCTGGGACAGATGTGTATGGGACCTTGCATCCTCTTCTAGATCTGTGCTGCAGCACAGGGCACCTAGGAAATATCTCAATACAGATGCCCTTCCCTCCCCATCTCAAGGTCTACTTCAAAAGCCAGGGTCTTTAAAAAAACCTCTCTAAAGATAAAACACTGTAGTTGACCCAAACACAGAAGCAGCCTACCAACTTTTATATGGATGTTCTCCATAACACCTTCTAGCATTTGTTCCTCTCTGTGGCTCCCAGGTGTTCTTCCTTACTACTCCCTTCACTTATTCTCCTGTCCTCCTAGTCGGTGCCCTTTCCCATTTCCCTTGCACTGCAGTTCTTCTTGCTCCTGCAGAATCACTTTGCTTTCCTAAAGGAAATGCATCCCATGATACAAGGGCTGTGGCAAAAGGGTGAGCACTCTCAGGCAGAGCTCCTGTGGGGTTTTCTTTTTGCTAGTTTGGGTTTCTTGGATTTTCCTCTGATTTACAGTTTACTGAGGCATATAGAGGAAATCTAGGGATCAAACTATATACTCGATTACTCCAGGGTTGACTTAGCTAAATATCCCTGATTTTGAGTTTATCCAGAGTTAGACCAAGCTAAGTGAGGGCTCAATGTGCCCAGATGCATTTAATATACACCACCTCCTATATGGTGTAGATGTGGGTGCATATACCTGAAAATTTCATTCATGCAGAAGGAAAAAAGCGTTCAGCAGAGAAAATACTGTAGAAGTTAGATAACCATAAAATAAACACATTTGAGCTTTCATAGCCTACTCCAGACACACTAATTATTCAGTTTCGCTCTCTGAAGCTCCAAGTAGGGACTCTTTGTCTCTGCATCATGCCTGCCTCCTGACCTGGATCTTGGGTCAATACTGGTGTAGAAATAAAGAAATAAATGCTAAAGCAAGTAATTACTCTGAATATGTAGCAATAGTGGCACTTGACATTCAACACTGGCTAAACCTTTGCTGTGTCAATAAATAAATGGTTTGGGTTGTTCTGTGTTATGAGATAAAAAGATGAGTAATGGGCCATATTTTTGGTTCCCAAGTCCTAGAATTACACAGTTGGAATGAATTATTTTCCTGAAGTTTCTGGTGTGACACATCATATGAGCAATTGCTGCTTCTCTTGATTGTCGCACTAAAATAGTTCAGGTTGGGCTAAAGCGCACTGAAGCGGAGGTGAGGCGGAAGTGTAAGCACCACTCTTCTCTGCATAAGAGGAGATGGTGACACTGCTCACAGAATGAAGCAGCTAAAACATCATCGGCAAATACAGGCACGTGTCATCACCCAAACAAAGGCACGTGTTTGACACACACAGGCGGGGGATTTTTGCCAGCTAGTGTTTTAGAAGGGTTTGTGAATCTGCAAGAGAAGGCGGGGGGGTGGAGCTGACTGACACCAAACTGCACAAAAACAGTCACAGCAAGGCCCTGAGAAAAAGCAAGAAAAGACAGTTTAAAGGACCAGACGTTGCCTGGAGAAAGCTGGGAGCCAGGGTTTCGGTTGCTAGATCACTGCTACATCAGAGAAAATACATTTTGCATCCTCTTTGTGAACGGTCATGCCTTGACCTGGGAAACTGCAACAAAACATGGAAGGTGGCTCACACACAACCTGAGCATGCCCCAGCGTAGTGTCCATATATCCATGCAACAGGCACATTTCGAGTGGGGCACCTCCCAGATTTGAGCCCCAACAGCACGCTGAGCCCATGGAGCTGGTGACAGCTCTGCTGCATGGACAGGTGGAACCTCCAGGTGCACAGTGGGCAGAAGTCAAAGTCATCCTCTCCCCATCCCTTTTTGCTGGCTATTTATAACCCCGTCAGCCACACTTGGAAAACTCACTGGTGAAGAAGTAGTAGTGCTTTTGTTAGTGAAAGGAAGATGTTTGCTTACCCAGCAGACATGCTCAGTCTTACCGAGAGATTATTTTTTTCCTTTGGACCAATCCTCCCCAATCTGCAAAGAACTTTTTTCAAGCCATGGTTTTGAAATAAAAACATTCCTCTACTTAATTTTGCCGGTGTATTTCAAGCTTCAACCTTGATTCCTCTTCAATAAAAAGCACGTAACTGTATGACCAGCACTGACTCAGTCACACAGTACATTAGCACTTGGGGAACCCAGGTCTGAGTTCAGCCTCAGGTTTCCTGCTTGCCAGATTGGATGTCTTTGCACAGGCTGCCTCTTGACAGAAGGATGCGCTCAGTGGTAGGAAGCTTTCTTGTTTGACAGAAAATGGGTTTTCTTTGACTGTTTGCCCTGTGACAGTCAAGAGGTCTTGATCAACACTCACATCAAATGCTTGCAACTAGAACAGTTTCACAGTAATGGCCCCAGCTTAGCAAATAATGTTACAACATGTTTAAGTTTACCGAGAACAGAACATGGCATGTGACCTTGAAAAATCAGTATATGACATTTTGAGGACTTTTAAGGAGTTTTCTCCACTTACCCAACCACTTGAATTGTTTCCCTCTGCAAATTCTCTCCTAAGATTAAATAAGAGGGAGGCAATTTCTGCAGACCTCTGCCAAAAGGAGCTTCAGCTGAATTGAGAGGAAACTGGTTTGAATAAGAATCCAGCAACCACTGTGGGATTTGGCCAGGAGACCAACATAGCACAAGGGAAGCAACTTCAACTATTAGAGACACTATTCAACTACTGAGGGACAAACACCTCCCCTTCCACCCTTTTATTTTTCCATCTTTTTGTTGTTGTTGTTTTGTCCTGGGCCACAGGCCACAGATGCCTGCTACAGCTTGACCATTCAGATGAAGTTCAGAGCCACAGGCTACAGGGTGCAGCTGGGGGTCAGTCAATCGGAAGGCCTGAGACTTGGACTTCTGCACCTAAACCCACAAACCTTTGCTATCTAGTTTAAGCTTAGCCAGGAGAATGAGACTAAGAGCCAAACAATGTAGATATTTTACATATCTACATTGTGCATTAGTGCAAGCCCATCTCCAGCTTTCTATTTTTTTCTGAAGTGCCCAAGGCAGCTCATGCAATGAACTAATTTTCTTTTCTTCTTTCCATTCAGTGATAGCTGTCTGGCATCACTTGCTTTGTATTTACCACTGTTCTCACCACAAAAATCTGAGCTTAGTTTTCAAAACCAACTGGTAATTTTGGGTGGCCAATTCAAATCACATTAAACAGACCTAACTCTGAAGTCTGCACAATGGTCAGCACAGTCCTGAAAGCAATCCCTCCAAGAATATCTCAGTTTGAGCAACTAACCAGCCAGACATATAACTAATTGTTTTTCACATCTGAACCCAAGGATTAGAAAACCCAACTTCATTCACTGGGTAGTGTTTATTCTCTCCTTTAGCTGTTGCAGCTTCGTAAATTTTAGAGTACAACAAAGGAACAGTTTTTTTTATTATGGCAAGTTCCAATAACTTAAGAAATGAAGCACTGAAGAAAAGGATTATCCAAACAAATGCACACCAGAAATCAATAAACTGTGCACCTTCAGAAAGGACCATACATGTTCCCCTCAGGACAGAGAGAAACCACATCTCTCCCATTTGGACTGTTGGATATGGATGAGTCAAGACACCGTCATAGAAACACAAACTTAACTTTCATCTTGGGACTACACACAATGAAACTGTAAGAACAGTAACATGCTTGATGTGAGGCATCTGCCACATTATTGTACCACCCCATTCAGAGAACCCATCCAAAGAGGCTCCATGGGTGGCATTTTTGGAAGGACTCGCTTCGGCTATCCTGCTTGGCTTCCCAGCCCACTACCAAATGTTAGCATCCTATTCACCTTTCAGGAACTGCTTTCAAATAAAATCATAGAGCATTTCTGAAAGTATCACAAGAAAATAACCTCTTGTTACTGCTTATAGCTTACCTATTCACTCTAAGGAAGCCAGCAACCATCCAAACCCACAGCAATGTGTAAAGGCAGGATCTCCCACAAGAATGAAGTCACTCTTATCTATCACAGATAGAAAAGGGTAACCATTCAGTGATGGCCAATCTGATACCTTCTGTATCTGCTTGCTACAAAGGGAACAGGGGGGACAGAGTTGAGTTAAATGTGTGTCTGCATGTGCACACACATGTGCTGTGCAAAGGCTGCTCACCAGCTATACAATTAGAGATGCATTGAGTTTTGATGTTAAACAAACAGTATCATCTCTTTGCTTCACACTCAAATAGTGAGTGACGTTTGGTCTTTGATTTCTTGTATTTGCTCTTTGTAGGACAACTGAATATATAGCTTTTGCATTTGCTCTGACATCAGTAAAATCAGGAATCAAAAATGGTAGAGAGGAGTCACTTTGACTATTCTCTTTTCTTCTGAGTGCCTGACAGTGCAAGCCAAGAGTTTTGGGCTTAGCAATACATAAAACCAGCTGCTGTAGAGATGAGTCCAGGATAAATGTCTCAGTAGGCAGAAGGCTATTCTCTCTGTTGGCAGACTAGACACAGTCAGGAAAGCTTGAAATCAGCCCCCAAAGAAATATAAACTCTTACAAATAAGAAAGTGGCTCTGAGTATGCCCACTCATACACTTCAGACTCAAGGTAGCTTGAATGAACCAAATTGCTAGGGGATAAAAAGAACATCTAACCATTACCTACAACCCAAAGCAATGCAGAAAAGAATGCAGAAGTACTTTAGATAAGCAAATTAACATAAGCCCTCTTGATGCCACAGCCAACTTAAACATAATCCTTAAAAGCATAAGCAGGATGTATTTGTTAAAGTAAGAAAAGGTATTAATTACACCTGTCCAAGGCACTGGGGTCTATTATTAGATTACTCAACCAGTTCTGGTGCCAGTAATTACAAAATTATGTTAAACATTTGGAGAGAGTTCTGAAAAGAGCTTCAGGAACAGTCTGAGGTCCAAGAACTGTTTGTGGTAGTAACTGACCAAAGCTCAAAATATTTAACTGGGAGAATGTTAAGCACTGACTTGATTTTCTGCAAGTACCTACATGAGGAAAATATTTCTGATAACAGAAAGCTCTCTAATCTAGTAAAATTAAAATTAACTTCCTGAAAGGTAAATCGGGCAAACACAGGCTATATGCACAATGTGTGGTTTTTTAGGTACCGTGAAGTAATAACAGAAACATCTTATAGAGATGATGCAGATCTTAAATTCCTCCCCCCTTTAAAGGTATGCAAATATCTCAATAAAACATTGATACTGATACTCCTGATGAGAATATTGGGACTCGTATTCTATAGGAGATCAGGCTGGATGAGTGCTTGATCCCTTTGGGCTTCAGTGCCTGTAAATACATGAAGAGTCTCTGGTCCCTCCAGAGAGTGGTGGGGGACAAGGCACGACACAGGAAGATGGGGGTTGATCTAGGCAAGACACTCTGGAAGCTTTCAGCAGTCACATCAAGGGATGTAAATTTTGCCAGCTCTCTCTGACGTCTTTGCTGGAGCTCCTCAGTGCAGAAGACATAAAGTGTCATAAGGAGTCACACAAATATTGATGCTGCTGCAGACAACCCAACTCACCCACGGCTCTGCTGCCAGCTGTATCAGCACAGTCAAATCAGCGTTTCCATGGGGAGACACAAGTTTTCATGTGTCAAGGCACTGGTGTTTGTAAGGACATACTATGGGGTTGCTCCCACTATGCTAAGAGCAATGGCAAACCACAGGAAGGTTTTAAGACTATCAGGGCTTCCTCACGCTCTGCCTTCCATATGGTACGGCATTCCCCATACTTCTGTACTTCCTCCTCTCCTTTCCTCTCACTTCAGTCAGGAAGGAAGGAAACAGAGCGGGGATAATTGCTGATTTATGACTAATGCCTTGTCCGATATGATCCATTTCCACAGAGCAGCTCCAGTGGAGGAGAGCCATTCTCAGCCATATTCCTCTTCAACATGCTTTTTACTTCACATGGTATTTATGGGTAACTTTGTATCATACTTCATGGGCAACTACCACTATCCTTTCCTGGACATACTTCTGCTCTGCTGTTTCCATAAAGCCAGCTGCCCCCTTCCCCTCATCTTCTGCTTCATTTCCTTGTCAAACAGCTGAAAGACATATTCTTATCTGCTAGTGTCTCTTCCCCCTGAAATGGCCAGAACTTTAGAGCACAGTGACCAGCAGGAGATGGTTTTGAGGCAAGGGGGGTGCCTCAATTCTGCCCCTACCCAGCCTCCCTGAAAAGAACCCCACACACATACTGCAGTTTTCCTCAGTGCTGTATGTCCAAACCAGCAAGATTTGTACAACTCAAGGATGCCACAGGGTCAGAGCACAGCCTGTGAGCCTGGGAAGTAGGAACCTGCATGGCTACATCCATGGGAAGGAATGCATGCCTTGTCTTGAGCTGGTCATGGAGGGGATCTGTCTCGCCTTTGGTGGAAAAAATCAATTCCAGTGACCCTTCAGTGCTCTCTTGGTCAACTAATTAACAGGGTAGCCATAACTGCATCCCTTGAGGGAGAGAAGTAGGTTTTTACCTCCCTGGCCTCTAAAGATATCTATACCAGTCAAAAGAGATTATGCGGAGACTGATGGAAGTAGTGGTGGCAGAAAGCCAGACACAGAGATACAGCAGGATGCACTAAAGAGGTTCCAAAAGAAATCCTTACGAGCTTGTCAAAACCAGCCTCCGGGCTGGAGACATCCCCTGCAAGGAGAATGAATGTCTCTGAATGCCTGGGACAGATGGGTTTGTCCTGTCATTGACATGTAAAATGTTCATCAAGTATCACTTTCCAAGTATTAGCTGTTTTTCAGAAAAGGGCTTTTTGACCCCCATTCTAAGGTAAAGACTGACATGCTGAAACACTCCCCAGCACTTAATGTGAAAACTCTTTGAACCCGAGGTACAATCAGCTAACAGGAAAGACATTTTTCAGGGCCTGTCACACAAGCGCATGGGGGACCCTAACATGCAGTCACTGCGGCAGATGGAAAACCTGTTCAGACCAGCAAGGTCCTTACTTCGCATCAACAGAAGTTGATGGCTACTCACAACTCCACCAGTATGGCAAACAGAGGTCCTCTCGATCCAGATGTGGCCCTAATGGCGCCCTCCTGTTGGGACAAGAGGCAGCCACTGGAGCCAAGGCATGGCAAGGCACGGTTGATGTCCTGGTTGCAAGTGAACCGTATCCCATGCAGCTGTTTCTGATAAAGCAGAACTTGCCTTGCTAATGCTGAAAACTTCTGTCGCAGTGAGATGGATGAAGATCTCAGGTTACATGTGGGGAAGCAAAAGCAGACGAGTGATACCAAATGACATTCCTCCAACACCAAACCCTACAGGAGAAACCTGGTGGCTAATGCCGCTTTCCATTTCCCTGATCATGGACTTGTAATGTGTCCCATATTAAACAGTCCCCGTGTCTCGCTTTAGTGATCAAATGCGTAGCTCACCTTGCAGAAGTATCCCTGACTTAAAGCACTTCAACACGGATATAGCTTTATGTCTTTAAGGAAGAAAAAAAAACCCAAACAAACAAAACCCCAAGAGCCACTGCTTTTGAGACCGAGGAAATACTCTCCTTTGTAGTAATTTAAAACACAGCAGATAAAGCATTTACAACTGTTGGGAGCCAAGAAAAAGGTGTCTCCAATAAAGCTTTTATATATAAATAATATGTTCTCTCTCTTAGCTCTATGGACATTATTCGGAGAAAATAAAATTATTCTCCAAAATGTTTCCATGACAATCTTCCACAACAGGCAGAGAGCAAAGGAACTTTATTATATATAACTTAGCTTTTTTTAGTTCTCTTTGTTGCAGTGATTTTTCTCATACTGCCAGTAGTACCGATCTTGCACTGCACATGAGAAGAGCCCTGCTGGTCCTAGAATTAAAGGTGTTGGACCTAGAGCTCCGCAGTGCAATAGCGCAGCAAAGCACTGACAGAAAAGGAGACTTTGGCCAGGGCAGCACCAGCTTTCTGTTAATTTTTTTCAGGTGGTCTCACTGAGGCATCACGGTAACTCCTCCCAGACCATTTCCATGAGGAAGAGGTCTGAGCCCTTTCCCTGCTAGCACCAACACGAAACGCAGATCAACACACACCTTTTGCAGTGATTCACTGTTTCAGCTTAGAAAGGCGTGCCTCTGTTCTAGCATGGGCCCCAGAGTCGTGCTTGTGATGGTGGCTTCTCTCTTACTCCAGTAAAGCTGTCTGGAAAAACCTACCTGGTTCTCTTCCTCAGCACAACCTCCATCAGCCCACCAAAAACACTGGAACCACAAAGTTCATACCCTCAAGGAGATCAGCCACCAGACAAACCATCGGAGAAGCACTGCAGAAGTTGTTTTACAGAACCAAAGAATTGAGGTGCTTGGGATTTTTGCTCTTCAACTTATCTAAAAATAATAGCTAAGCCAATCTGGAGCTGAAATCATGCAAAGTGCTGCTACAGTGCAAGCAGAAGAGTACTTGGGATGGTCTGAATATAGCCAGTTTGTTTTGGCTCAGTTGTATCCCATGCTGGTAGGTGAACACCAACACTGCAATCCACCTAATTCTTCTTCCAGCTGGTATCTACCCAGCCATTGGCTTTGGACACTTTTAGATGCTTCTGCACAACCTTGAAGAGTCATGTAGTCAGCACATAAACTCTCAGCTCATTTTTATACTGTTGTTCAAACAACACAACAGCTTGGGTTTTAGGCAGACTGTTACAATTCAGTCACCAAAAGGTTTGTCACACCATCTCACAACTGCTTTCCTTCTGGGAAAAGGAAGCAAACCATGTGAAGTATAAGTGCTGCTCATTAATAACCTCCATTTTCCCAACTGCAGGCCAACAAATAACTCATGAGAGCAGAGTGGTAAAGACGCATAACGTGTTACATCTGCTGAAATGCATGAAGCTATGGGAGCATTCTCCAGCTCACTGGTGTAAGAAGAGACACGGCAAACTACAAGATGTAGAAAGCAAGTCATGTTTTAATTACTATGACATTTATAGGTAACACATGCCTACATAAGCAGGCATACAGCTTTACATATCATTAAATATGTTAAAAATACAGAACTTACAAGAACAAATACAAGAATCCAGATGTGAGCATGGCGTAAGAACTACACCTGGTGTAAATTCAACCTAAACACTCGGCTTCCCTCAATCCTGCATATGCCACTAAAGTTATTACAGTCTATAAGAAAAGCAGCACATTGCTGACATGCACTGTTAGTGATGTCCTTAAAACTGCTGAATGTAAACTTGAAAGCAGATTATCTCAAGAGGATAAGTAACTGCCACATGTGCATCAATTCAGCTCACTGCAGAACAAGTTGCAAGCTACAGCTGAAAATATCAAAGCAATCTTCCTGGAAGACAGACTACACTAATGAACACAGTCTCTTGCCTATTAAAGCCTATCACACCAAGTATGCAACATAGAAAAGGGTTGGAGGGAAGAGCATGGCTTTCTAAGAAGTGCCTGGTGCAACTGGTTATTCTTCAGATGAACAAACTATTAGCAGGTGGAACAAACTGAGAGGCAGGTGTACATCAGCAGTTTGGCTTTATTCTGCTTTATGCTCAAATCCTTGCATGCTCCATAACATGTACAAGGGAATGTTATGCTGACACAGCAATCTTCTGGTCCTCACTGATGCTATTGCAACCATGACACTATCCATCACTTTCTGAAGTATCATATGTTAACAACACCGTATGTTTAGTAGTTTCTATACAAATTATGCGTTTGCACACAAACACAAAAAACCTCTGAGAAAAGAAGAGTGTCAAAGCTGTAAAAGCGAACACTTGGAAGCATGGAAATGTCAAAATTCAGGCTGCAGAAACACCCTCATTTTATTCCCTCAGCGCATATAGTTAAGAGTGGCACATCACCCAGGTGCAACAGTTGGCAGCTGTTACTAAAAGTGAACACCATCCTGGGAGAAAGCCACTGTGCAGATCTGCAGTAAGCATTTTTCAAAACAAGCTCTTCTGGATAGAGATAAAATGTAAATATACGTAGAGAAACAGGTAAGAAGAGAACTACTGATTAAATACCAAGAGTGAAAGAACAAACACATCTAGAAAACTGATGTACAAGTGTTACTGGAGGAAGAACATAAAACAACAGATCAAATTTCAAATTAAAATCCTGTGGCTTTACCCTCTGAGACACTGAAAGCAATGAAGGCATTCCAAGTTTCACAGTTTTACCTGCAACCTCCCAAGATTTGGGGGAGAAAAAAGAAAAGGGTTGAACTGAAACATCGGTGACCACCTTAGAAACTCAACTTTTGTTCAATGAAGCAACTTCCCAGCCCATTTGGTTGGCAAGACGGTTTGAAAGTGAAAATGACCACACACTCACTCGTGGCCCCCAAAACTTGGAAATCAGACAAAGGTAAAGAACTGTATATTAGTATATGCCAAACTTCCTGGGGTTTAAGCCAGTTCTACTACTTGGGCAACCCTAGGTCTTGAGATGCATACAAAGGTTGACAATGGCAAGTCCCAACACAGAAGCCCTCAGTGGGAAGCCCTCACCAGTGTTGGTTTTCCAGACGAAGAGCAGCAGTATTACCGGGGGAGGCATGGCTACCAAAGGCATTAATGGCTCAAGATCTCACCTGCCAACACACCCAGAGGCCTTTGGCCACCAAGTCTCCATTCCCTGAAGTCTGTGGTGGAAGACACAGGAAAAACGTGAATTTACTCAGGACAAAATTAACACCTGGACATGTAACTGTGTATATGGTACTGTAATATCTGCTGTTGTCTACTGGCACCACTTTTGTCCATATTTCTCTGTGTCCACTTGCCTATATTCTCTTAAACAGTTGCCAGAAGATAGAAATTGTGCAAAACCAACTGCTCCAGCCTTTGCTTTGGGTAACAGGTCCTGACAGGCTGAGGTGAGAACATGACCCCTCCATCCTACCAGAGAAGAGGGTGGAGGGGTCTGCAGTGGTAAAAGCTCATGGAAAAGTGCTTTAAGAAGGTGAAGTCAGGGTACAAAGTCTGCACGCAGAAACACACCTGCTGTGCCAGTGTATATTCTGCATAATGCACACAGCACAATATCCCACTAGCAGGCGACAGCTGTGCAGGCACCCTTTGGTGCCTTCTAGAAGGGCCCAACGGGGGCAAAAAAGGCATTTACAGCTCTCTGCAGGGTGGCTGTTCTGCCCACCTACCCACCCCAGCACCTCCAAGGTGCCCAAATACACTTCTTTTTCTTCTTTTTTTTAACCTGTTTTATGCAGAAATGCATTCTGAATATGAACTCTTCCGTGAAAAGGCCACTTTTAGTATTAATTGCTTTGCCTTCATAGAAGAAGCTGGTAAACTGTATTTTTAGCCGCTGCTTCCCACTGTTGCAGAAGCCACTTGACTAACTGTAACTAAAAGCGTACCTTTCCCAAGCTTAATAATAGTGCTAAATAAAACCACAAACAAATTTTTTGGTGGATGAGAAATCAAATGATTCAACTTGACTCTTTTATTGCAGTGCTAAAGATTACACCTAAAAGTAGTTAAACGTAATCTCAGTTCAAGTGTGTTTATAACAACTTTGCACAATGTATCGTTGGTACACTGCCCTTGTGCAACATTACATCAAGTTACTTGGACATTTCATCAGGTTCCACAGCAGGTAACTCTATCTATTCGTTCTATGTAGAGAGCTTTATACCACCCCCACCCCAGTGATGGCAATGTAATCTCAGCTCTCTAAAAATGCAAGAAATTATTATCTTGTGGTATCTGCCTTTGCCCAGTTCCTGTCGTTTGGCAATTGACCCTTCTGAGCCCCATGCAGAAGGCTTGAAACAATCCTGGAGTATATATACTGTGCACAGGCTCCCTAAGTTAGTTGAATACAGCTAACTCAGCGGGACTTCAGAGCCACAATTTAAAGCTAAATTGGCTTGCTCTTCATAGAGGAACTGTGTTTCCTTAGGATTAGCTATAAAGACTGCCTGAGCTGATCTGACAAATCAGCCTTTTACCCAAAAATGTCAGATTATAGGCTGCGATATTTATATTCAAAAGCAATGGAAAGAATAATCTGTTCAACATTCTCCTGTGCTCAGCTAAAATACACATAATTGCATCAGGCACTACCAAACATTGTTCAAGCCCAGAAAATAATAACATGCTTGACATTATGGCAACATAAACCACAAGAAGTACTGTAAAAGATTTGATTTCAAGTCCAATGCTAAGGACATTCATTGGGAAGGTTTAGATATCTCACCTCAGCTCACCCCCTTGTACCTGGGTGCTTGTGGGAGCTGCTGCTTCCCGTGCCACACAGGTCCATCAAACTGGCCTTGAATCAGCTGGCAAAGTAACTAGCATTTGGCCCACAGTATATAACATCTCATGCTCTCTTGAAGACCTTTATAGCTTCTAGCAGTTTCAGGGTGAGGTAATGGCAGATTTTTGGCACCCACCCCACATTGCCTTGATTCTGTACAATGCATTGTGTCAGTGCAATGGATCCAAGCCTAGCTGGGGACTCATTAATCCACAGATTTCATTGCTAAACACACCATTTTCTGAAACAATAATGCGCATTAACTCCTCTAGAGTTGCTAAAGTCTGCTGCAAATCAAAACCTGTTTGGGCCCCCCTTACTGAAGTCAGATATTTCAGTGACGGTAAGGGCCCAGGCTGCCAGACATTAGTAGTAAGTCCTCTACTTCACACTATTATGGCAATTTTATTGAAATTTAGGCAATACTCTTGCTCAACTTGCCATGACTTTACAAGACAAAAATAAGACAGGTTTTTTTGTGTTGCTATTTTTTTTCTTTTTTGCTTTCAAAATACATGCAGGCGCTAATCCTGGAATAATAGGCTCATAAAACATCAGCTTAGAAAAATGCAGCAATTACACTGATCCAGCAAGTTGTCCACGGGACACGGCTTTGTTTCCACATTTTGCTTTGCTGAGCTCAACTAGCAAGTGCATTAAGTATACACTCCTGCAGATGAGCTTTTCCTCTGCAAGTGAGCAGAATGGAAAACTATACACGGCCAATTTCTGGCTCACCCCATGGAAGGACATACAACATTAGGCCCTTACAGAGAGATCTTCTCTTACAGAGAGAGACTCTGGAGGAACATGGCATCACTCTTGGGGGATTTTTTTCCCCTGAGACAAGAGAAGTTTAGTGATAGAGGTGGGTAGGGAGAGATGGAAGCAGGCGACTGTCACACGCAGCTACTGATGCCATGTGTCAGACAGCTCTGTTAACTCCAGCCTGGCTTTGGTCACCTGATGTCTGGAGGAAGAGGTCTGTGCTGAGCATCGGTGTCCCTTGGGCTCAGATGCCAGCACAGTTGTACCTAACTCTCCAGCACCTGGTCCGCTGTTCATCAAGATTCCTCAGAAGGCACAAAAGTAGCTTAAGCAGCAGACCTGCCCTTCATGTAATACGACAGTCTTGTGGAAGTACTTTGCCATGGAGACAAACCACTTCTAACTTAAAACGTCCTCTTCCCACAGAACCTCCTCCCATGACCTCGGTCAGTCCCCACTCTCACACTGCCTTGTGCTTTCACTCCCACTCTTGATTCCCACCCTTACCAGCCTTGCACTCCGACAGAAAGGCATCTGTGTAAACAGATGTTTTTCTTCTGTTCCTCATATCACAGAAGAGCTCAGTCACCCATGGTGGGCTCCATGTAGGCAGAGCTGCCGGCAGCTGTGAAGCAGAGCCAGTTTGGGCATGTTTCAGCTGCCTTTGGCTGGAGGCCACACGGAAGCTCAGCAGAGGAAGATACCCAGAAGAGCTGAATGTCCATTAGCTCTCCGCTTGGGGTGAAATGCTCATGTGGGGTCACAATGGGAAGGAAAGCATTTGCCCCTCCAGTTAGAGGGAGAAACCTCACTGAGATAGGACCTCACGTGAAGCAGATCATTAATTACTCTTGTCTGCTATCCATTAACTCAAACTGGTACAAGATTGGGTCAGAGAGAGCTCAGAGACCATTACGCCTGTTCACAAAGATGGACACGGCAGTTCAGGAGAAAGGAAGTGTGATTCTCCTAGAGTTTCTGTTTGTCACTTTGTCACAGTGTGTGTTATTCAAGAGGCTGAGGGAGAAAAAAAAAAAGCAGCAGGCCTGGGAGCTGAGACAGAGGGGTGTGTGGTGGGTCTTTTTATTTTTACCCCTCTTAACAGACTGAGATAAATGTAGCAATCCAAAAACGTGGAGGTGGGAAGGACGTGTGTGTGCATGTGCCTTTTATCAACTGGAGAATCATTGGATGTATCTGTTACCAAGGAGAAGCACACGCTTGGTAACAGCAGAAAGCAAAAATGTATTATTTTTTTTTGCATTCCTATATGATAATAATCACTAATCTTATCGGTTTTGTCATGATTAAATTCAGAGCCCTGTATTAAATTTCACTCCGTGACAAATTTACTGGAATGAAAAAATAAAAATATCCAAGAGTGCAGAACACAAGCTGCCAAGATGCAATCTGAACAACAGCACGCTTAAGAGTGCTGCTGGAGCTGGAGGAAATTACACTGCACTTAGCCCCATTCGTCCAAGAAGCTTTCAGTAACAACAACACGTCCGCTTCAGGTAGTGCCCTGTTAAGAACCTGATAAAAGAGAGGCAGAAGTCAGACAGCTCAAACAAGAGCAGCACAACTCTTAAGGGAGGTAGACCCTAGCCAGCTTGCTTTGCTCTGTTCAGCGTCCAGCCAAGCCCCTACTACTCTTTAAGAGGTTGTGACATATCCTGATGATGGGTAAAAGCCTCCACTGAAGGGTGCTGGATAGCAAACAAAAAGCAGAGACCCTCCGCGGACTTTTCTTCCCAGCACACTAGAGAAAAAACCCATCCATGGTGCATTTCCTATCTTTTGCTGTGCAGTGGTATCAACAACTTCTGGTGGCCGAGCTGTACCCCCTCCTGCAGACACACACAGCAGCATCTCCCGTTGTTCTCATGACCGAGAAGTACCTGTGTATAGCTGTGTACACACGCGGTATGTCGCGACTGGGCTGCACACTGCGCCTGGTCCTTAACGATACAAGTCTCACCATTAAAAACACACTTCTGACCGAAAAACAAAGCAAAACAAAAAAAAGACAAACACTGAATAAAAAGAAAAAAAAAAAAGAAAGAAACAAGGGCAGGT
>NW_009917021.1:0-311 GCF_000696875.1 Nestor notabilis
CTCGGCTCCGCCCTCGCCCTGTCTGTGTGGAGCAGCTGACAGAGCTCCCGCCCGCCGCGGGGCGTGTGGGGAGGTGAGAAGGGACGGAGCCGGCTGCTGTGGCGCCGCCGCTCTCTCGCAACGATTCCCTACTCCGACGGCTCGCGTATGAGATGAGATTATGTTCAAGTACGCCAGAAAACCTGGATGTTTTTCAGGTCAACCCTCAGGCATTTGCAGTTTACACGTTCACTGACCAAACTCCTGTACGCTGCTATTCCAACGCAACTTGGACAGCTTGCCGTTTCCAGAGTGTTTATGGGGAAATCTGG
>NW_009917021.1:440-1097 GCF_000696875.1 Nestor notabilis
AAGATACCAACCGCTTTCATCCAGCTTCTCCCTCCCCCTCTCCAGTCTTCAGTTCCTTTCAGTCAGTCTGAGATTTTACACATTTTATTCCCTTTGAATTCCATAAATTACCAGCTAAACAGATGAAGAGGTCCCTAAAATGCATGCCCTGACATAGGGATAGCTGAAAGGCAAGTCCCACCACACTGCAGTCTCATCCAGTCCCTGCCTCTGACCTAGCCCCTCCGTACAGTTACACACAGGCAGGGAATAAGAATACCCAGAGGCTGCTCCCAGCGGCCTGCATCCTGCACTTTCATTGCACTGCTGCTCCTTACTGCTCACATCACAGCAGCATGCAGTAGTCCGCCCCCAGCTGCAAACACCAAGGAAATGCTTTCACAGAATCACAGAATGGTTTGGGTTGGAAAGGACCTTAAGTTCATCTAGTTCCAACCCCCCTGCCATGAGCAGGGACACCTTGCACTAAACTATGTCGCCCAAGGCTCTGTCCAGCCTGGCCTTGAACAACGCCAGGGTTGGAGCATTCACAACTTCCTTGGGCAACCCATTCCAGTGCCTCACTGAAGCCTTGAATGTGCCAGGGAACATTCAAGATGGAGCAGTACCAATTAAACCCTGTGCTTGTGCTCCCTCGGCTGTACCAGCCGCCCTTCC
>NW_009917021.1:1146-3851 GCF_000696875.1 Nestor notabilis
GCTGAATCCCCACAACACATGTATGCTTGAAAAAACACCACTTAAATTCAGAAAAACAAAAGGAAGACCAGCATGATCTTAACATTATAACTATCCTGATCCTCAAAGTCAGGCAACACTGAGGTGGCAGGTCTGTTCTGGCACGTCAGATAGAGGACAGATGGGCTCTGCCCTACATTATGCAGTGTTGTAATTCGTGTTGGCTTGTTTTTTTAAATTGAAGTCTTAGTATGGATTGTACATCCTGCATATTAGATAAAATACAGGGTATTTTAGTTGCTAGTTAATAGTAAAACAAACCCCAAACCCAACAAACCAACAAGGAAAATCAATTTGCAGTTGGATTATCACCACAGTTTTCTTCCACTGATTACAAAGTTCAAGACAGCAAACTACTAGTCTAACATTACTAACATTAGTGCTTCTGTTCATGTACCAGAGCTTTGAGGACCATATAATCTAAAATTCTTGCATTTTCACATTACCCCACTGCACTCATTAGCTATCCTCCTTCTAACTTTAAATTAACTAAGGGCAGGGCATGTCAACATGCAAGGTTTGAAAAAGTACATGTCTTTTAATAGTAACAAGTCATGATAGCACAAGTTATGCAAAATGGGTACACCATAAAGTGAGGCTTGCTTTGGTTTCCTTGTCATGTGTAGATTGTATACCCCAAGCAGCACAATCATCCCAGTGTTTCTGAAGCAATCCATTGCTCATTCTGGATTCTGAAGCGTCCGACAGAACATGTCTGAATGGACAGCCTAGCTAGGCTTACGCTAACCTGGTGTAAACACTGAATCTTTGCCATCAGAAAATGGCCACATTAGCTTCAAAGTTGTTTGTAGTGGTCTTGGACAAACATGTTTATGCAAATGTGTGAATGTGTTTTCTAAAAAGCTTTATAAAAAGATTGAAGATTGACATCTAAAATCGATTTCAAACAGTGGTGTTGGGGGTAGACACCTGGCAGAGTTCTGTGATCATCTGTGCTTGATAAAATACTTCTGACAAATCTTTTCTATTATAGCAATTTCCTCCAGCAGAGGTATCATTAATGCAACTCTAGGTGGACATCAGACATATTAAATGTTCTGCAAAGACAGTCATTTCAGCAAAATCAATTAACATGCAAGAAACCCGTCTCTGAAGAGCCAAAAGCTACGTCAAGGGCAAGTACACTGCACATCACCCTCCCTCCTTTCACTCCTCCCCCAGCACATTACCCTCCCAGCTGCCAACTGCTTTGTACTCAGCAGAGGCATTGACATATTTAGCCACAAGGCTGTCCCGTCCATCTCCCAGGAACTTGCCCTGTCTCCCCTTGACCCACATAATACCATTCTCTGGCAGGAGCTCCCCAGCTCCGCTCCTCCTCCTATGAAGGATGGGGAAAACAGCAGGTGACCTGTATCCACAGGGACTACTATTCTCCTCTTAGGCTGCATGAACCGGTCAGATGAATAACCAGCATCCAGTGTTCCACCCCCGTCACACCGTTCTCCAGCACTTTTACAAATGACTTTGAATCTGAGCACCTCCAGCTAGAAACAGTGTGCTATCTGACCACAAGACCT
This sequence comes from Nestor notabilis, assembly GCF_000696875.1. Lineage (NCBI taxonomy): Eukaryota > Metazoa > Chordata > Aves > Psittaciformes > Psittacidae > Nestor > Nestor notabilis. The sequence continues at coordinate 2,727 of NW_009917021.1, forward strand.
AACTGTACCAAATACAGGCAAACCATTTTTGTTTTTAAATCCCAAGTAAACAGTCTGTATTCTAACACACAGTAGGTCTGTACCAATTAAATACAGTATGGCAGTATATAAATTACAGTTCTTTACAGTAAATAGTAAAATACGAGAGTCCGCTTACTGTACACAACAATCAAAGAAAGAACAGCAGCTTTTCAGTAAGGTCCCAGGTATCTCAATCATTCACTTGCTAAGAAACAAAGAAGAACAGATACAGCAGGCCACTCTCTTCACTCCTTTTTTACCGTGTTACTTTACAAATAGCCACAACACTTGTACAGGCATCTACAGTATCTACATGTGGAACAACCTTCTTAGGAATTCATGAGCACCAGACATAAATCCCTCCATCATTCCCAATATTAAAATAAACTTTACAGATTAAAATTACTTGAGCAGGTTCTATTTCAGCTTGATAATAACCAGCAAGTAACAAGTGCAAAGTTTGCAGTCATGATCCATTTACTGCTTCTTTGTTTCCCCTTTTCCCCACCCCCCAAAAACCAATCCTCTCCCCCCCCAAAAAAAGCCCAAATGTTGTCCTCTCACACCCTTGTAGTAATACTGTTCCTGCAGTCAAACTGCCCAGCTGGCTTATGTGAACATATGAAATGCCAGACATGTAGCCTCAGGCATTGTTAGTCATTTTAATCCAACGCCAAGTCAGCACAGTGGCAGGCCTCTAGGAAGACAAGAAATACGAAGCAGTTGGATATTTCAGTGTGCTTAAACACAGAACGTAAGGCTGCACAGTGCCCGGTGACTAAAAGAAGCATGGCACCATGTTACCAGTTAAAACATTTACAATAGAAAGATAGAAACAGTAAATGTGTCAGTCTAAAACAAGTTCTTTGGTAATTAAGAACACCAAACCGTAGCGCCCCCCCCCCCCAAATATGGATTTACATCCTGCTTTTTCCACAATAAAATATTTTTTGTTGTTTAAAATATATCTTCCAAGTTGTTGTGTATCAAATAGTCCAGTACCTCAGTTATCTACAGGTCAGCTTTAACTGTATTTTAGTGTGCAGCTGTATCTGCCCACTGGCAGACAAACTATAGATACACATTCATATATATATATATAAT
>NW_009917022.1:0-17060 GCF_000696875.1 Nestor notabilis
CACGGGAGACTCTGCAGGGGCTGAGGGACATCTAGAAGGAGTTCTGGTGTCTCCCCGGTGCCTGTGCTCACTTTGTGTGTCCTGCTCAGATGTCATGCCCAGATGAACTGGCTCTCCTGGCAGATGATGACCTGCTTGACTTCCTCCTGAAGGAAGGTTGTTTTATGCCTGAAATCCCCGTGGGGGACAATGATCTGCTGGAAGACTGGGGGCTGCCGGAGCCTGAGGTGAGTTGCTTGGGAGGAGTTGCTGCTGGGTTGCAATTAAGGAGGTTTGGCTCTCTGCTGAGTAAAAGCTTTTTCTCCACAGCCTCTGGACAAGGATATGGATGATTTCATCACGTCCATGCTGAATCCCTTTCAAGATAGGGCAGGCATGCTGCAGGATTATCTACTGGCCGATAGTAACAACGCCGTTCCTGAGGATCAACTTCAGTTGCAGAGTTTTGGCAGCGACTTTCCTGGCAGCGACTTTACCAGTGACGCCCAGAGCTCAGAAGTCGTGCAGTCTGATCACAACTATTCCCTCCACTGGGATTGGTCTGTGCTGCAAAGCATAGCATCTGACCTGGCAGGGATAGACATGGCAGAGGAGGATATATCCATTGATGTTGGTGAGTGATGCCCACGGGCTCTTTCTGTCCTGGCTGCAGGCACAAAAGCAGTCCCACACTGGGGGTTTTTGGGTGGGTGCCAGGAAGTGATGGAGAGCACCATGTGTAGTAGCTTTCGGCTGCCGTAACATTGCAGTTCGATGCTACTCGGAGCTACCTGGTTGGGTGCAGCCCCACTGAGGCCCAGTGTTGTACTGTCCTTTCCTTCCCCAGACACCTGGGAGGGAGTCGAAGGCACAAGCGAGGCCCTGCTACAGACCTTTGGTTTCCCCATTCCAGCTCCTGTGGATGCCATAGCCCAGGTTGAGCCTGCTGCCACTATGCAGGTATGGATTGCCATGGGTGTGAGCCCCAGCCTTTGCTTCTACTCACATCTCTTCTCTCCTGGCTTGCTTTCTGGGATATCTCTGAGGAAAGCATGATGCCCCTTTGGTAGAGCTGATCCTGTTCCTGCGTGCTTTCTGCATGTCTTCTCTGCCCTGGGGTAGACTCCTCTTACTTTGTATTCTCAGCATGCATATTCTTACCATTTTCTAGGCAAACTTCCCAGAGCTGGTCCTGACCGAGGAGCAGAAGCAGCACCTGATGAACGAAGGTTTTTCTTATCTGCCACTGGCCCAAGTGAGTCCTTGCTGTGGTCTGTCTCTCCCGAACATACTTGGACCACTCGAGTGCTTCAGCCAGAGCAGGGGTTTGAAAACGCAGGATGGTGTTTTCGTGAAAGCCCAGGTGCTGTGTTGAGGCAGCGTGGGGTAGGCTTTGGTGTTCTATTCCACCCTTCAAGGCCTTGGGCATGTTCACATGTACAGCAGGCTCAGCTTTGCTAATCAGGTAGATACAAAGAGCAACGAGACCTGGCTGCTTCAGTCTCCCCACTCACAACTGCTTGCAGGAGGCAGTTATACCACAAGTGCCTCCAACCTATTATTTTACCCGCTTGCCTAGTGGCTTGTGAGCTGTATGCTTTTCATCTCCCTTAGGTATGCCTCGCTTTTGCTACTCTGGAGAAGCTGCTGTCCACATCAGCAGCCTGTGCTTTGCTGAGGCGGAGCGGGGGGGGCAGACAGAAGGCAAAAACATGAGGGCTGAGCTTTGAGGTGTATGCAGGGTTTATGATGGCTGTATTGACAACGGTTGCTCCTAAGGAGAAATCACCCTTGCAGGCTAAAGACCAGCTTCTGACGAAGGTACGTCGGAAGGTCCGGAACAGGCAGTCAACCCAGAATATTTATCGCAGGAAGAAGAGCAACATGGATCGCCTGGAAAACAAGTAGGGGCACACAGCAGTGTCACCCAACACTGGGGGGACAGACAGGTTCTTTTACGGGTACTTGGCAGAGTGATGACGGCGCTAAACTGTAGTTTCATAGAATCCTGTGTTTGTGTTGTAAGAGACCTTAAAGCTCATCCATTTCCAACTCCCTACTATGGGCACAGACGCCTTCCACTAGACCAGGTTGCTCCAAGCCCCTGTGTCCAACCTGGCCTTGAACACTGCCAGGGATGGAGCAGCCACAGCTTCTCTGGGCACCCTGTATCAGTGTCTCAACACCCTCACAGTGAAGAATTTCCTCTTTATATCTGTTCTAAATCTCCCATTTTACAGTTCAAAGCCATCCTCCCTTTCCTATCCCTACCTGTCCTTGTAAAACTTCCCTCTCCATCTTTCCTGTAGACTTAGTTTTTAAGTACTGCAAGCTGCTTTAAGGTCTCCCCAGAGCTTTTTCTTCTTCAGGCTTAAATAAAATTTCAATTAAAACTTTGTTTTCTTAACGTATTATGATTAGTATAGCACAGAATTTATTACTAGAGTGGCATGGGACTTCTGCAAGCAGAATGAATGTAGTACAACCTATAACCAGTGTAATACAGAATTTATAATACAGCTTATAATTTCTAGTCACCTAGATCTTAATACGACTTGACTTAGGATTTTTCATCACATGGACCCACTACAGATGGGGTCAGATCTTAACACTCAGTTTGCTATATCAGTATAGCAATCACAATCTAGACTCAAAACTTACATAAAGGAATATGAGTCTCTCCCTCAATCATGAGGGGAGGCATATGGTGATGGAGGTATTCCTGACCAAAGGTGTCCTCGGTCTTAGTGCTCAGCACCAGCTTCAGGTTCCCTCTTAAGATCTATAAGTGCTTCATATTAAGGACAGTACTTTCTGTGCTGTTACGCTTCCCTGCTCTGTGACAGGGTCATCAACACACTGGGGATGGCAAGGTGCCAGGGACCATCAAGGCCGGCAAGAAAGGGGAATAAGCGGCCTTTCACCCAGAATGCTTGTGGTGGGGAGAGAAGGGAATGAGAAATCGGGGGGTTTTGTCTAGTTGGTGCACGGGACCTTTGGGGCCTGATAATGAGGGGAAGGGAAGGAATACACAACCCACTGGGTCACAGGGAATGGCTGCTCCCCCACTAGTACAGAACAGTATTAGTTGTGCTGACTACATGGCTGGGGATTGGGAGCAGGGGAACAGGGCACAAGCAGCCATGTTGTGCTGCTGCTGGGGTCTTGCCACCCTACACACAAAGAGAGGCAGACCCTCTGGGTGCTCAGAAGCTCAGGGCATCCCTGCTTTCTTCCCCTTGGAGATGGCACAGACCTTGCTCTGTTCAAGCCTGGTGCTGGCCTGTCATCGTGGATGTGCAGGGCTGGTGTGCCACTAGGACCGAGCATCCTTAGGGATTCATGTGGTGCTTCTCAGCAGGACTGGGCAGGGCTTACCCCTCCCCAAAGCTGAGTGAAGTGTCTTTAACTAACAAAGCCTCTCTGTTTTCCCTCTGTGCTGTTCATCCCTCCTGCAAAGGGTGGCAGCCTGCATGGCTCAGAACCAGAGGCTGGAGAAGAAGGTGCGGGTGCTGCAGAAGCAGAACAGGTAAGTACTTCCTGTTGGACCTGGCAGATGTGATGGGAAGGGCTGTTCCTCTTCTTCGGGACCGTGGCCTGCAAAGTGGGAGGAGTAGGGGAGCGTGCAGCCCTTGGTTTAGCTGCTGTGTTAACCTGTGTTGCCTGCTGTCGTGCAGGTCACTGTTCAAGCAGTTTCGGAAGCTGCAGACCTTTGTGAACCAGTCCTCTGCCAGGACTGCCATGGTACAAACCTACATGACGGTGAGTGGCTTCAGCCCCCATGTCTATGAAGGGGTCTCTGCTTTCCTTACAAGCGTGGGAGAGACGTGTTTGTTGCAGGCAGTGACACCTATCCGTGCCCTTTACTGAGGTCTGTGCTCATCTGTTTCCAGGTGATTCTGTCCTTCAGTGTCTTTTTCTCGCCCAACGCCTGCTTGGTTGAATTCATCAAGTCGGAGCTGGATCTTGAAGGTGAGTGCCTGGGGGCTGAAACACGGCTCCAGGCAAAGTGCTGCTCTCCTTTCCCATAGACAGCCTCAACCCTGGGGCACCTCCAGCCCAGCACCATCTTGCTGGGGTGACCACTAGGTTTGCCTCAGCTCTGGACTCTTCCTTAGCCCTGTTGCAGAGGCCTGCCTTGGGATACGAGAGGAGGTACAAGAACTAGAGGGATCCAGTCCCTCTTGTAGCACAAGCCGTGCTTCAAGCACAGCATCTTCTTCCCTGCTTCCCCTGGGAGGAGGCAGCCCTAGTTCCCCTCTTGTGGGCTCTACGGTGGCCCATGCTCAAGGCAGGATGGTGGGAGGCTGGGGATGACAGGCCCAGAGCCTGAGGACCCCTCACTTGGGTTTGATAGCCTCAGTCAATGATGGGAAGAGGGCTATGGTATACACAACCCCAATCCCAAATCTTCTTTCAACAGCAATTCATCATCTGATGCTTCGGCAGCAGCTGGCTTCGAGCTGGTTGCCTTTGAACCTCAGGAACAGCACTCCCAGGGCAGCCCTTTGCAGGCAGGGGTCCTTGTGTTGTGGAAGGGCAAGAGGCAGGAGCGGACCGATCATGCTGCCCCAGAGTGGTCATCCAGCAGCACCATGCAGATGTGACTTCTGCCGCTACCTCCTGCGTCTTGGGGTGACCCTGGGCATCCTGCCCGGAAGGGGTGAGCAGAGCTGCCTTAGTTCCATCGAAGCCTTAGGAGATAATCCATCAAAGTAGATTCGTCTGAATACTCCCCCAATAGCTGGCAGCTCAGGGGGTTTACTGGGGAGGTATTCCTCCTCTGACGCTTTGCTCTGTGTTTCTATAGCAGAACTCCACCTGAGATAGAATAGAAAACTTTGCCAATTTTGCTATAGCTGCTGACATGGCTTGCAGCTCAGAATGCATCCTTGTGGCTCGCAGAGATGGGCTGTGGCATGAAGGGTGAGGGTGGTCAGGCCTGAGGTTGGTGTTAGTCTGCACTAGGTGGATGGAGTCTATTGTCCTGCTGCTTCTTTGCCCAGGTGGAGGTGAACAAGTTAGGTCCTGCATTTCTTACTGTGTCTGGTGGCCACAAACATCTGTCCCTTGTTCCTTTCCCTTAATCCTGCAGTGTTGACTGATTTCTAGGTGTGAGATAGGGAGCTGCCCTTCAGTGCTCCCACAATGAATGATCCTGCCATTGCGACAGGCCCTGCTTGTCGCCTGTTCCTGCTACCTTTTGAGCCATGGGTACAGCTCCTGGCTTGGCTAGAGAAGGTAATGTGAAGTCCTTCCCAAGCCACGCATGCTGTTGCCTTCTGTAGGGGCTGAGCCTTTCCATCTGCCACAGCCCACTGTTTACTCTGGACCTCAGGGAAAGGCACATCTCGAACCTTCATGCAGATAGGGATGAAGCACTGCGCAGCAGAGCTGCTTGCTCCTCTGGAGGCTTTCATGGCCACATGATGTTCTCAAAGCTGTGTCCTTGTGTGCCCAAGCTTTGCTGCACTGGCTGAGGATGTAGTCATCTGTTTCTGGTTGCTCCACAGGGCTAAGCAGAAACACTTCTGACATGGCAAGCAGTGTCTTTCTTGAAGTGCAGCTTAGTAGTGAACAGTAAAAAACCCAGGTGTTTGTTATAAATGACTTACTACTGCTGAAACAGCTCTACTGGGCACTTTCTGCATACTTTAAAACTATCATTTAACAGTTAATCATCTCTCCTTTCCTACTGTAGGACATTTCATAGAAGCATATAGAATAGTCTACATTTAAGGCACCTTTAAAAATCATTTAGTCCAATTCCCCTGCCATAAGCTGGGACACCTTCCACCAGGTCTCCATAGTAGATAATACTTTCCTTATTAATAGCAAGTAAATAAATAGTAATGAAGCATGACCATGTCTCCTGTGGTGGTTTTCGTGCGGGGTACCCAGCACAGCACCCACATGCGAGCTGTGCCGGTGCCGCGGAAGCGAACAGCTTCCCTGGTCGGAAGCATGAGGAACTGGTGTCTGCCCCACTGCTGCTGTCGTAACAGAGCTGCACAATGGGAGGAAGTAGAGCAGAGCCAGCGTGGTGCAACAGTCCCATCCCTTTGGCTGGGGGGCTGTGGAGAGGGCCCTGCTGTGGTGTGGATCATAAATCAGGGCTGGGCACTCAGGTTGGTTGGGATAAATGGGTCCCTGGGAGGCAGGAGTGGACCATGAGCTCAGGCTGTGGAGCCCAGTGAGGGGCTGGGGTGATAGGTGCAGGCAACACCGTGCTTGCAGCCAACCCCAGAAGCAAAGGGTGAGTGTGGATGAATGAGATCTAAAATTGAAAGTGTGGTCTCTGTCTGTGGAGGAGAGATAGACAAGGGGTGTCTGTCCCCAGAAGGACAGGTAGCAGCACACTTGTATCAGGACCAGGTCTCATCTCTGCCCTGGCTGGGGCAGGCAGACTGTGAGCATCCTCAGGGAACTACTGGACCTCTTTTCCCAGGTGCCATGCATGGTGGCAGGAAGGTGCTGTTCCTCACTTTCACTTTGCAGTTCAAGGCCAGGGTGTGCGATGCCACTGATGTTGCTTGGAGTCCTCGACCCGGCACTAATCGATATTACTCATCCAAAGTAAAACACAGTGGTGCTGCCAGCAAAGCAGGGATTGGCACTGCAGCCTGTGGTTGGCCAGGGCGATGGGTCAGCACTGTGCTCTGCAGCGATCTGGCTTGCTTGGCCAGGTACCAGGATGTGAGAGGGCACTGGGAGAGCAGGCAAGGAGCCAGGCAAGCACAGAGGGCTCCCCATAAAACACAGCTCAGCACATGCTCCTGCCGCCAGGCACTGCCTGCACCAGCCCTTCCACATCACAGAGCCCAGTGCTGCACTGGGGAGTCTGCAATGAGAGTTTTGGGGATGGTTGCTCCATCCATGCTATTTTACACTGCTGTCTGTGTTCTCATGCTGGTCCCTCAATAAGCAGCTCTGAGCCAGTGAGAGGAAGGAAGCTGAGCCCAGGCCTCGCGCCTTGGGTTAAAGGGCAGCGATGACAAAAATGCCCGGAATGAGTTCTTCGGCCGAGGAGGCTCGCACCTTGTTTCCATCAAGCAGAGGAGCAGGAGGCTCCGTGTGTTTCTGCCACCCTCCTCCTCGCTGCACATCCTCCATGACAGCTTTTTCCCTTGTGTGCTGCAGGGGTCAGAGCACATCCTGTGTGCACACTGGTGCTGCTTGCACACACACACGCAGCCCGGTGTTGCCCTGGTGTTATGGTCCCTGCTTGCTCTCCCTGTCATGTTTCCCCTTCTATTCCCAACGCCGACCTGTATCCCATGCACATCCCAGAAGGTGCCTGCATCAGCACTGAGGGAGCACACTGACAGACCAGAAACATGAGGAAAATACTCTGCTCAGCTCCTGGCAAGTCCCCATGGATGCTGGTGAATGGAAACACTCTCTTTTATACTTGCTGACCCCCTGAGCATCAGTAGTGCTTGAAAGCATGAAAGCATTACATTAGCTTTGCCTCCTGTTGCTGAGGAGGCTTTGGGCTGTGTGGCTGATGCAAAACACCTCCTGATTGCAGCTTTAAAGGAATCAGATTTTCCTCCTGGTTTTTTTTTTTTTTTTTTTTTTTTAAAGAATCAGGGTTTCTCAGGTAGAGAGAGAGGTAGAAATTTCAGCCAGTAGAAAACATACTCTCCTTTTGAAGGGAAACCTTAAACCCAGCATCCACCCCGTTTCTAACCTCCAGCACCAACCGCTGGATATCAGTGGAAACAAAAACTAGCAGAAAACTGATAGCCCGATTAAAAGAGCAGCTGGAAATAGAGCGACGGAGCTGCTGCGTGCGTTGCTCAGGGACACGGCCTCGCTCTGAGGTCTCCCTGGGGGCTGGCTGCTTGGATGTCTCCCCATCTGCCGGCGCTGGGAACAGAAGCCTGCCGGCCCTGCAAAAGCCATTTGCAGCCTCCCCGTGCATTCAGGCACCCGAGGAACTTCCTCTGCTCTGCCTGGACCCTGCCCTGCAGCATCCCACTGCGTTTACCCTGATCCCGCTGCCTGCTCACAGCCCAGCTTGTCCTGCACCCCCGGGGGCATTTGGGAGAGACCCCGAGGGACAAGTTATCCACAGCACAGCACCACTTTTGCGGGCACAGCAAGACCACACAAGTGCCAGGGAGGGGACACGGGATAGCCCTTATCCCCAGGAGCACGGCTGCATGCAGCTGCCACTTCACATTGGTGACAGAGTAAGACAAACCCTGTAGGTTAAAGAACAGGCAGAAATCAAAGCCAAGCCCTGTTGTCCCCACAGAAACCCTTTATTGTGTGTACCTGCTGCCCAGCCTCCACGCTGGGCTGAACTTGCCTGGGAAAGCAGGAACATGTGGGCTGAGAGCTGCTGAAATACAGCAGCACAGCGCAAGCAGAGCCTGGCTGGGGGAAGAGCCGTGTCCCTGGAGTTCGGGGCCTCCTGTGCTTGCTTGCTGTTGCTTCTCTGCTTGCTGTTACTTTATTCGGGTGAAAACGCTGGTGCCAATCCTGCAGGAACCCCAAATCACTGTGGTTGACCCAAATGGGGTTACCTATGCTGTGGCAGAGAGTACAGAGGGGGAAACAAAAGGGGGGGTACTGTGTTCCCTGCTGGGTGCTGAGTGAGATGCCCTGGGCTCCAACACCCTTTAGCAGAGGCTGCTGTGGGTGCTGGCATTTTGCCCTGCTCTCTCCCTGCTGGGCAGAGTGGTAGGAGAAGCTTGGGAGGGTCTGGCTGAGGCCAGAATCCATCCTGCAGTCTCCCACCCTGGGCCACACTGGGATGCAGGGGCTGGCCAGGTTACAGTGATGATCCCTCATCCCTGGTGACAAATCCATTTCGCCCTCCTGGCCCTGCCATGCTTATCCCATGGGATTTTTCCCTTCTCCAGCCCAGGGTGCAGGAAAGCATGTCACAGTGGTGTCCATGGGACCCTGTGCTCACCGTGTGGCTTTCCAGTCCTCTGTGGGGCTGTCGGATGCCTCTCGCAGGAGCCATAGGGCATGCAAGGTCTCCTCCCCGTTGGTGCCCACATAGCACTGGCCCAGGAAGACACTCATCTGGGTTGTGTCCGAGTCTGGAAGGGTCCAAGGAGGTGTGATTTGGGGTGGTGAGGCATGAAGCCACCTCCAAATGTGCCACTGCTGCAGGGTGAATGGCCCTCTCCTGCCCTACCTCGATGCTGCCAGTGCACGGTGAAGGAGAAGATGGGCTGCAGGACCAGCCCCACGTCCTGTTGGGACCCCTTCAGAGGCGAGGAGAGGATTTGGGAGTTGTCAACAGCAGCCCCCGGCAGGTAGGAACCAGAGAAGCTTCCATCCTTGCCAACAGTGAACACGACCATCCTGCAGCCCGTGTCACTGCGCCACGATCCGGAGAGGAGGCACTGCAAGGCCAGCCAGGGAGGATGGGGCAGCCTGCTGCTGCCTCACCATCCTGATTCTGCCTGGGGATGCTCCATGGACCCTCTGTGGAGCTGGTGGCACTGGCATTGCCACCTCGGCTCGAGCATTCCACCTGTGGCACTGATTGCCTCCAGTACAACTGTCAACCTGGGCCCTTTGCTGCTGCTACCCAAGGGTGAGCAGGTCCTCCCCATGCTAAAGCAGAGGGTTTGCTGCTTTCCCAGTGTATTTGGTGGGTAAAGAGGGTTTCTCTGGGATATGTTCCTGTTTGCCTGTCTCTGGATGGATTCCCACAGCAAAGAGCATCCTTGCAGGAGCAGTCCCTCCCTCCCAGCCTTTCCACAGCTTCCCTCAGTGCCCCACAGCACTGCTCCCACCAGCTTGGGCAGCCCTGCCACTGCTCCCTGCTGAGCACCGCAGCCCCAGCAGCAGACTTTGGGGTCTAACAGTGTCACATCCCCATCACCACCCATCCCCATACCTTCCTCTCCGCAGGGGTGACAAACATCACCAGGCCCAGGGTGAGGACCAGGGTAAAGGCACCGCTCCCCATGGCTGCAGGGCTGGGAAGCGCAGCTCCCTCCCGGCCCTTTATAGGGCTGTAACCAGAGCCCGTGAGCTGGCGGTGGCAGAATGCCGGAGGCAGGCTAGATGAGGTGAGGAGGTCTCTGTGACCTGGGCAATGCTGGAGGAACACGGGGCTGCGCACAGCTGTGCGGGAAGCGGGGGAATAGGCTTTTTTTTTAAAGGCACTTACAGCAGCCTGAAAAACATCAATCACCAATTCCCAGTGTATGCACACTGGAATGATTGCCTATTTAAACATTTAACTGTTGCCTGCTCTGCTGGTACCGCTGCCTGACTGTGGTATCACCCACCCTGGTGCCAGGCATCCCTGGCAGAGGCAAGCTGCACAGGAGGGAAGGCTTACCCTGCCTTTGTAACATTCAGCAGTCATAACATTTCCCCAGCATCTTCTGAGCATCAGATGTTAATTTAACTGGCTTGGCTTTTACAAGTGTTAGAGGAAGGAGTAACCACAAAGGCACACTGGGGTCCAAGTGAGTGTGTTTGCTAAACACACCCAGCATGCAAAACAGCACCTCTTCCTTATATCTGCTGCTCTTAGGGGCTTTGCATGTACAAAACACAGCATGCGCTGACCCTGCGTTCATGAGCTGCTTCTCTGCTTGCTGCAGTGCTTGGAGCAGGCATGGTGCTGCGGGCAACTGAAAATTAATGTGGGTTTCAGCTGCATAAACACATGTTCCTTCCTGGACAGGTGTGTCTGGGGCACTGGACAGCAGCAGGGCTGTGGTGTGTGGACTGGGGATGGGGAAGTTCTACTCTGGGGCATGAGCCCAAACACAACCCTAGACCGTGCTGCTGCTGCTCAGTGCCTCTCCCTCTGGTCCAGATGGTCCCAGAGGCTGGGATGAGGAGAAACCACCCCTCTCCTAACACATCCCTTCTCCCTGTCACCTTTTACAGACCCACACTCACAGCTTATCACAGGGGCTCGAGAAATCCTCCCTGCCCTGGGGGGACCTGTTGCTCTTGGCCTGGATGCCATGCTCCATCCTTTCAGCCTGACACCAGCCCCTGCCTTTCCAGGCTCTTTGGCAGGGGCAAGCCGCCCTGTTTGAGGTGCCAGAGAGGGTGACAGCCACCACTCCATGTCACAACAGCGTGCTGGGGCTGGGCCAGGCTCAGTGGGCTGTGCAGCGAGTGTGCTGGCATCACTGGGGCTGGGCTATATTTGTAACACTTCTGTAGGAGGCTTCATCTTCACCCATGGACCTGCCAAAAAACACTGGATGGAAAGAGCTGACTAAGCTTGGCAGCTGTCCACAGGGGCAGATAGAGTGGCACTGCCAAAGTACAGCAGCAGAGAAAGGTAAAATCTTTGGTTATAGCCCAGGGGAATGGGATGGAATGAGATATGTGGGATACGATGGGATGCAATACAATGGGATGGGATGGGATGGATGCGATGCGATGCGATGCAGTGGGATGGGGTGGGATGCGATGCAATGCAACGCAACGCAATGGGATGGGATGCGATGCAATGCAATGGAATATGATGGGATGATGGGATGGGGGCTTTAACTGTGCACATTTTATTTCAGGTGCTGTGCAGCATGAAGGAAACACTTTACTGACATCTCATATCTACTGATACCATGACCTCCACCACCTAACCCTACAGTGTTGGCACTGGAAAGGTGTCTGGTGGGGATGGATATGAAGGCACTTCAAGGAAGCTGTCTGGACTCAGGATGATGATGCCACCTCTGCCATCAGCAGGCAGGCAGGGAGGCATGGTGCAGGGTGGAAGTCTGGGTTAGGATAAAGTGGGAAATGAGCCCAGGGAGCTGGATGGGGGGATCAGGGAGGGATCCAGATATTGTTGAGGTAGGGCCGTGGTGCCATGGGGGCAGAAGCTGCCTCAGAGGGGGAGTGAGGGCAGTCTTTAGAAACAGACAACCACAACTGACATGATTTTAGAGTTTATTTAGATGTGAGAGGCTGGTTTTGCTTGCCCTAGGGGGGCTGCAGCCAGAGCATTGTCAAGGGATGGTCGAAGACTTGTCCTCACAGGATGGGAACAAGCTTGGCAGATTCTTTCCTTTCGGGGTGTGTTTGCGTGTGAAGACATTTCTGCCCACCCTGTGGGAAGTAGAGACCACTGATAACCCCTTCAGAGCTGCCAGTGCCAGTGGGTGACAGAGGTGTCCCTGTAGGGGTGCTCCTGGCCTGGGCAAGCTCCTTGCCAGGAGGTATTGACATCCGCACTGCAAACCTACACTGGGGCATGCCCAGGGGTGATGCTCCCCTTACCCAGGTGATGCTTCTCATCAGGAGTACTGGGAGGGCCCCTCTGTCCCCAACATCCCCCCATTACCTGGTGGCTTTCCAGTCCTCCTTGAGGGACTCGACGGCTTCACGCAGCAGCCACATGGTGGTCAGTGCCTCCTTTCCACCCGAGTCCACAAAGCACTGTCCCACAAAGGCAGTGCTGGCATCTGGGGGAAGCTTGGTGTGGTCAGTGGGGATGTCACCCATGCCTGCTGGCTGCATCCCCCTTCTTGTCTTCTGATGGTCATGCACCCAACCACACTGAGAGGACCTGCCCTTCCCCAGCAGCTCCCTTGGATAAGGCAGGCTCTGCAGCACTGCATCCCCTGTGCCCTAATGGGGTTTGGGATGCAGTGTGAGGGGGGGCTGCTGCTGCCTCCCTCTGCTTATCTGCACCGAAGCATCACCCAGCAGAGGCAAAACCCTGCTGGCTGCCTGCATGGCTCCTGATACCCCCATAGTGCCATCCCCAGGTACCCCAGCACTTACTGGAGAACTTGTCCCAGCGCACGGTGAAGGCAAAGGTGGGCCATCCCCCTTCGCCAGGCTGCTGCTGGGCACCCTTCAACGGGGAGGCGCGGGCGCAGCCACCAGTGAGTGTGACCCGTGTGAGGTATTTCCCCTGGAAGTCCCCGTTGTCCATCAACGCTGAAATCTCCATCAGCGAGTCCTGCTCGTTCCTCCACAGCCCGCTGAGCTGGCACTGAAGGGACACAGCCATAGGCCCTCTGCGTACGGTGCAGAGGGGTTCCCATCCCTCCCACCGCCACATGGATGGAGCTGCAAGCCCTGCTGCAAGTGGGGCACGGCTCTACCTGTCCCCGGTTTGGGGATATGCTTCCTTAGCTGGCTGCTAAGTAGATGGTGCAGTAAGGCCAGCATGTCTTAGTCCATTACCATGCACGGTATGCCCACATATGGACTCTATAGGAGAGGATGGTCTGTGCATTGCACCCCTGGGTACAGACCATGTAGGAAGTAATGCCCCATGCATGGTGCCCTGGACACAATTCCCACAGCAGGAGATGCCCCATGCATGGAGCTTCTGAGCATAGACCCCATGGGAGGGAATGCCCTGTGCAAGATGCCCTCGTGGGACCAAAGCTTAGTGGAGGTGGTATCAAGTTTCTGGGGGTAACCCAGAGATATCCTGCCCATTGCCGGGACTGGGTGCTTGAAAAGCTCTTTTGCTTGTCCCAGCCTAAAATGGCATTTAAGAGAGTACCCCTGGCTGCCCACGATGCATCCCAGTGCCACATCCCCATCATCACCCATCCCCATACCTTTCTCTCCGCATGGGTGATGCATGGCACCAGGGCCAGGGCGAGGACCAGGGTGAAAGCGCTGCTCCCCATGGATGCAGGGCTGCGAAGTGCCCAACACGGCTCAGTCCCAGCCCTGTGCCCTGGTCCCTTTATAGGGCTGTAACCAGAGCCCCCGGGCACCGGCCCAGCAGCCATGGACAGTAGCCTGGTGTCAGGGTGCCCAGGACAGGCGAGATGAGGAGGTCTGTGTGACCTAGGCAGTGCTGGAGGAACACAGGGATGAGATGGGTTTGCAGAGAGGTGGGGGCACAGGAATAGTTTGCACATCCACTGTCCAAGAGGCTTTGCCAGCCCGTTCCTTGCTCTGTGATGGAGTCCTCAGGGTGGGCGCAGCCTGGCACTCTCCCACTGCCACCATCCTGGTCATGCTGCCATTCAAACACAGCAAAGCAGCAAGCACAGCCTGACCAGCTTTTCTGTGCTGCTCTGAAGGGTGGTGTGTGTGCCTGCAGAGTTCGTCCTCATGCCGTCCCCTCCTGCTCTGCAAGTTTATGTTGCTGTTCCTAAGCTGTTTTTCTGCTGCTGTTTCTAAGCTCCAGCAGAGCTGGGGTGCAGGCAGGGCACAAGGAGAGGGCTCCCTGGGAGCTGTGGAGGGAAAGCTGGGACCTGTCCGAGGAGCTGCTCCATCCTCCCAGGATGATGGTCTGTGCTAGGCAAGGAGAGAGAGAGGAGCAAAGCAGGGTGTGTGTCCTGACCAGGGGGCTGGCAGGAGTGATGACCATGCAGAGGGGGCAGGAACTATAGGACCGCAAGCTTGCTACCCTGGAATTCAGGAGAGGAGACTTTGGCCTCTTCAGTGACCAGCTTGGTAGAGTACCAGGGGGTAGAGCCCTGCAGGGAAGAGGGGCCCAGGAAACCTGGTTAGTATTCAGGGATTACTACTCCGAGCTCAGGAGCGATTGTCCCAACGAAAGGGAAGTCAGGCAAGAACACCAGGAGGCCTGTGTGGGTGAACAAGGAGCTCCTGGGCAAACTCCAACACCAAAAGGAAGCCTGCAGGAGCTGGTGGGTGAAGTGGCCAAGCTGCTCTCCATCATATCTGAGAAGTTATGGCAGCCCAGTGAGGTTTCACTGACTGGAAAAACCCCATTTGTAAAAAGGGACACAAGGAAGACCTGGGGAACTACAGGTCAGTCCATCTCCTCAGAGCCCAGTGATGGCATGGAGCAGATCCTCCTGGAATGTGTGCAAAGGCACACGGAAAAGGAGGAAGTGGTTGGTGACAGCCAACATGGCTTCACAAAGGGCAAATCATGCCTGACAAGTTTGGTGGTCTCTACATCGGGGTTACAGCATTTATGGGTAAGGGAAGAGCAGTTGACATCATCTACCTGGACTTGTGCAAGGCATTTGATAATGTCCCACACAACATCCTTGTCTCTAAACTGGAGAGGCATGGGTTTGATGAATGGGACACTTGGACAAGGAATTATTTGATGATCGCACTCAAAGTGTTAATGTCAATGTCTTGATGTCCAAGTGGAAACCAGTGATGAGTGGCTTTCCTCAGGGGTCAGTGCTGGGACCAGAGCTGTTTAACATCTTTGGCAGTGACATGGACAAAACACAGTGTGTGTTTGCAGCAAAACTTTATTGTGAGATGCAGATGGGGGACCGGGGAGGGGGACACATGTTGCTGGCAGCTCAGGATACCTCATGCTGCCTCCCTCACTCTTCCTTTGAGAGCAGACGGGTGAAGTTGTTAAAGCCAACCCTGTGGTACACAGAGGGAGAAGACGTAAGAGTGAGAACTGCAGCTTTGCACAGGACAAGTTGACCCATCCCCATCTCCCCCAGCAGCAGTTGCACCATGCGGGGATCCCCGGGCAGGCCACGGCCAAGCACCATCCTGGGTCACCACCAGCAGCTCTGGGGGCACTGAGCACCAGAGGGTGGCAGAGCCCTGGCCCCACTGGGGACGCACAGGGGACCTGTGCAGGGCATGGGCTCACCTGGTGGCTTTCCAGTCATCCTTGATGCTGTCCACATGCAACCGCTGGAGCCATGTGGTCTTCAAGATCTCCTTTCCTTCCTCATCCACAAAGCACTGGCCCGTGAACACACTGACAGAGTCTGCAGGGATGGGGCAGGACGTGAAGGGGAGCATGGACAGGGTGGCAGGTCAGTGCCCTGCACCCTGTCCCAGCACAGGGGACAGTAGACACTGCCCTCTTTGGACAGTGGTAATGGGGAAAGCAGGGAGGAGGGGTCTCGGGTAGAGATGGGCACACAGCAGCAGGCCTCAGCCCCACAGAGCATCCTCTGCACCCTGGGACTGGGAGGTGACACCAGCCAAAGAGGTCCAGAGTCAAGGATGGGGGAGCATCAGGGGCAGCGCAGGGGATGTGAGAGCAGTGGGGACACAGCAGGGGAAGGCAGGGGATTGTTAGGGACACTGCTGTGAGGGCAGAAGAGCATCAAGGACATCACGGGGAGGGCAGGAGATCTTTGGGGGTATCACAAGAAGGGCAGCAGGATGTGGAGACATCACAGTGGAAGGTTGGTGAGCTCTGGCAACACAACAGGGAAGATGGGAAGGAGAAGTACCTGCAAAGTCCCAGTTGACGGTGAAGCCAAATACAGGCCAGGGCTGGTTTGTGCAGTTCTGGGACCCCACCAGCGGTGACTCTGTGATCTTGTTGCTGGTGTCTGACACAGACGTGTTGTAGGAGCCATCGAAGTTACATTTGCTGCTCATGGGGTTGATGGTCATGTTGGAACCCAGGTCATTGGTCCACTTCCCAGCCAGCACACACTGGGTTGGAGAGGCAGACAGATGAGTGGACATTCGCCTTAAACATTTCTTGGTGCATAAGATGCGAGCTTCACTGCACATGTTGCAGGCTTTGAAAGGGACTCGAGCACGGTAGGTGTTATAACCACAAGCAAGAGCACACCACCAGTTCCAAGAGTTAAATGCGCATGTGTAGGGTGCTAGATCATCGACCCTGGGGGTTCTCATCAGATGCAATGCCTGAGATAGTCCCCCTGCAACCACCGCTCACACTAGAGCTTGCACAGAGACCACTGCCACCACTGCATCATACAGAAATGAAGAGGCATCCTCTCAAGAGCATAAAACCCTTAATCAATGAAGGCTTAGGTGGGCCCCACTTCACCAAGACACCCACAGTGAAGAGGTCCAACGGAATGCCACTGGATCCATGGTGGTGATATCTCTTCTCTTTTATGTCCTTCTCTCTCTCTTCCTCTCCTTCTTTTTATTGAACAGTGTCCAGATCTAAGCAAAAGCTCGTGGCATGGGACTTTCCTATCCAGTTAATCATGACTGAGTTGTCGTATCTAACCACGTGCCTTGTACTTTGCATTAATAAATCATAAAATGGTTGGTGTCGTTTCACCTTAATTCAGTCCAAGGGTATGATGAACGTGGTCGTTGGTCCCAAGGGGAAGGAGGTCATCCTAAATGACTCTTTTTGGGTTGCAACAGGAACTCATCACCGGTGCTGCAGCGCAGCCCCTGCCCCCCCTGCCCCGCCCATCCCCGCT
>NW_009917022.1:17194-19143 GCF_000696875.1 Nestor notabilis
TATTTATTGCCATCGGGGCTGGGGCCGCCAGCATCAGCCACAGCGTTGTGCAATCTGGGTGTTCCCAAATTTGTAGTTCCTGGCCACAGGAGATGGCAGGCAGATATTCCCAGCTGAATCAGTCCCTTCTTGCTCACACTTCCCTGGAGACCTCGGCTCTTGCAGGATAGGGCTCAGCCAGGGAAAATCACCCTGATATCCCTTTTGGCACCAGAATTAATCCCTTTTGTAAACATGGAAGGGCTTTTCTGGAAGATACGTAGGTAGTTAAATTTGCTTGTCCCTGTGGGAGAGGGTGCCCTGTGCACAGTGCCCTCATACACAGACCCCATGGGAGGCAATGCTATATGCATGGTGCTTGGAAGCTAGGCAGGGGACAGCTCCATGGCAGAGCCCTATCTGAGCCCTCCCAAGGTGTTCCTAAAGGTACAAGGCTGTACTGAGGATGTGCAGGTGGCCAGGGGTCCTCAGGCGGCGTGGCTTTTGCATGGGCACATGGCACAGACACCTCCTCTAAAATATCCGTCCAACCTGTGAACCTGCTGATGCTGCAGGAGACAGAGGTGGAACCTGTGTCCAGGGCACGAGGGACCTCTCTGGCCCCTGCCCAGCACAGAGGATGAGCATCTGCTTTGAGAATTCTCCATAGACACGTCTGACCTGGGCTTGAATACAGCCGAAGGACCACTGTCCTCCTTCCTGGGGAGCAGGATCTGCATTGCTCGTGTACAAATTTCACTTTATTTGTACTTAAAAAAACTCGAGTAGCTGCATTCAGCTCTGCCCCACCTCATCCTGGGCAGGACCTGCCTGGACAAGAGCGAGAGGTGGGGACTAAGAGGTGCCACCAGCCACGCAGATCTGGCGTTGGGTGTAGAGGAGCACTGGGGACACCACAGAAAGTCGGTGGACCATCAGGGACACCACAAAGAGGGGTAGGGATGTATGAAGTCACCACAGGGAGGGCAGGAGATCTTTGGGGACAGCACCGTGGAGCTCTGGGGACACAAGAAGGGAGGTGGGGAAGGAGAAGCACCTGAAAAGCTCCAGTTGATGGTGAAGCCAAAGGTGGCCTGGCTGTTCCCGTTCGTGCGGTGCTGGGAAGGGTTGACCCTTTGATCTCGTTGCGGGTGGCTGTCACAGCCGTGTGGTAGGAGCCCAGGAATTCACCTTTCCCGTTCACAGCCATGATGGTCATGTTGGAGCCCAGGTTGTTGATCCAGTGCCTGGTCAGCATGCACTGTGGTGCAAGGGGCTCATCACCGGTGCTGCAGCGCAGGCAGGGTGCAGGCAGGTGTCCCCAGGATAAATCCCCACAGGGAAGAGGGCACTGAGAAACCTGGTTAATATTCAATGATCACCTCCTCCAAGCTCAGGAGCGATTGTCCCAGCAAAAGGGAAGTCAGGCAAAAACTCCAGGAGGCCTGTGTGGCTGAACGAGGAGCTCCTGGACAAACTCCCAATGCCAAAAGGAAGCCTGCAGGGAGTGGAAGCAAGGACAGATATCCTGGGAGGAACACAGAGAAACCGTCTGAGCTACCAAGGATGAGGTTGGGAAAACTGATGTCCCGACAGTTAAATCTGGCCATGGACATCAAGGGCAGCAAGAAAAGTGTCTGTGGGTATGTCGGTGATAAAAGGAAGACTAGGGAAAATGTGGGTCCCCTCTGGACGGAAACGGGAGACCTGGTTATCCAGGACATGGAGAAGGCTGAGGTACTCAATGACTTGTTTGCCTCAGTCTCTTCACTGGCAAGAGCTCCAGTCAGACCACCCCAGTCACAGAAGGTAAAGGCAGGGACTGGGAGAATGAAGAACCTCCTGCTGTTGGAGAAGACCAGGTTTGAGACCCTCTAAGGGAGCTGAAGGTGCACAAGTCCATGTGACCTGGTAAGATGCATCCACAGGCCTGAGGGAACTGGTGGGTGAAGTGGCCAAGCTGCTCTCCA
>NW_009917023.1:0-531 GCF_000696875.1 Nestor notabilis
ATCAACACCACAACTCTAAGACCAAGACCTATCCCAGCACTCGAACGCTGAGATACGCTCTCTAGCACCAAGACCTACAACTACAACTCTCAAATCTAGTACTGCAAAGTCACACCTTCTATCAAGCCTTCACTCAAAGACTGAGACCCATAGCTACACTCTAAGAGCAGTCACTGCACTCAAAGACCTTGACCTGCACTGCAAGACAAAGACTATACCTGCACACTGAGACCGTGACCTGCACTCTAATACCGACACAAACACCACCTCTCCAAAACTGAGACCGAGACTGAGACCTTCACTGTAATCCCTACACCGAGACCGAGACCTGCACTCTAAGACTTACACCTGCGCTCTCAGAACAAGAGCCATGTACAATTGAGACCTGCTCTCTGAAAACAAGACCTACAGCAACACTTTAGTGCAACAACTATTACGGGCTGCAGCACACCAAGACTGACACCGGCACACTAACACCAACACCTCAATCAGCAGTCTACGACCTATAGCTACAGAAGCAAACTAAACCAA
>NW_009917024.1:0-39337 GCF_000696875.1 Nestor notabilis
AACCATTCTATGATTCTATGATTCTGTAAGTTTAAAAGAGTCACAGATATAGTTGTTTAACTGTATTTTGGCGTGCTTGGTCCTGGGATTACAGCTAACCAGGAAGTAGATTTTCCCATTTGCAGGAGTAAAATGAGTTCCCTGATGCTGATAATGGCTGCAACTGATTTCAAAAAGCAATTATCTTTGTTGTGGAAAAATACCAGATATAATTCATGTTAAACTATACTGAAACTTATAAGCCAAACCACTGGAAGTCTAGCAAGATCAACCCTCTGGTTTTAAGTGTATGTCACTGCAAGATGAAAGGCACTGTCACAGAGCCATGAAGTAGAAAATGAAAGTACAGAAATTAATTTTAGAAGTTTGCTATGATGTGAATACACAGATAGATTCACGTGTGATTACATCCCTCCATGTACAGTGAAATCTCACCTCTGTGTAGAACTGAACATCATGTGAACACTCTAAGAAGGGCAGGTGGGTTTAAAATCAATTAGTTTTTCCTCTGCTCTGTATTTGCAGGCGGGTTTTGAAGCAGAAATAACAATGTGCACAAAGTGCTGAATCCTAGTGTTATGGAAATCATATATTTTTACACTTTTCTGAGTCATAAATGTTCCCATTTCCATATTAGAGGTAAACTAGATTCTCTATCTTTGCCGAATCCTCAACTGAAAGAAAAGATCAGCTCTTGAAAGTGATGCAAGTTTGAAATACTAAGTCTCTAAACATGATAATCAGCAAAACCTTGTGGACACAGCAAGGACTATTTGAGTAAATATTGCTATGTGAGGTGCTCATAAACCTGGGACTGTGTAAGCATACAGCCAATGTATAACTGAGCCTTTCATGACCATATGTGTGAATGGTTTATACATACAATGTTTAGAAAGTCTCAAAGTTGCAAGTCTGTCTGGAGAAACTCAGCAGTTCCTTCACTGTTGCCTGGCTTCCTTGAAAAGATGCTGGCCTTCATCCTCTTTTCATTCCAAGCCCTAATCGTACCATGCTCATACACTGAAATGTGTTCCAGTGTCATGATGAGCTTCAAACATAGGGAGAACAGTGAAAAAGCATGTAATCCAACAGATTTATCTGACATTTATTTTGTTTCAAAACTTCAAAATATCATAGCCAATCACACCCATATATTTTCAGTTAGAAATAAACTAGTTTTAAAAGATGTTTATGTCTGGGTGGCCCAGTATCATTTAGAATAAAGCATGCTTTGTAAATGTATGTTTTTGTGCAGAAGTAAGCTTTACAATTAATCCTAATGAAAATTGAAAATGCTTGTGGCAGAACTTGTGTGTAAAGGTCTAAACATTACAACTTCCCTTAGGTAACCTTCTGAGTACAGTGTTCAGCACAGTTATAAAGTAAAAATATGTAGTATCCCACCTTCCTTTGGAATAAAAGTTTAAGCTTAACTGCCAGCAGAATTAACAGAAATGTCTTAAAGTCGATGAAAGGAAGTGAAGAAAAAACAAATCATAGTATTTTTCTCCTATAACTCATGAATTACTTTTTGTCATGAAAATATAGGTATCTGCATTACATATCTAGAGCTTCTGGTGAGCTTAAGATCAGGCAACGTCCATTTATTTTAGCTTGTCAAGATCTGTTTAACCTCAAGATGGTGCTAGATGTACAAGTTGGCTGTCACAACTATTGTTTATCTTTTTTTTTTTTTTTCCAGAATGAGAAAGCATCGAAAACATATAGTTGGTTAATAATCAATAAGAAAGGATAAGGGCTTCATATTAAAGTACATAAATTTTCTAGATTCATATGTTTATCTACCCAAGCAAGACATGAATTGATTTGAAAAGATATTGATTATTGGTTATATCAATGTCTCAGAATAAAATAGTGCTTGGAAAGAAACAGAGCTTGTATAAAAGTCATCAAAGCTACAGTGATAAGAGATATTTAATCTGCAGTTCAACATCTTACCTTGTTATTAGTACCAGACAGTCTGTGAGTAATGAGAGTGTCATTCTGACATTGAAACCTGCCAGGTAAATAGTAAATGCTTAAAGTTCTTGAAGAACATAAAGAACTTTAATTCTTTCATTCAAAATAAATAGTATGTATAAGTACTTTAATTATTCCAAATCAAGCAGTTTTCATACTAAATGGTTATTCAGGACATGGCTGTAATATTTAAGCTATAACAACTCCACAGAAGTGGTAAGATCCTGCTAGTGCAGAAATAGAGCATTGGGTATAATGTATCACTACACTTATTCTTGAATCAGCGGGGAAATGAGCTGCACTGATACAGCAGTACCATTATTCTGACAACTTTCTTAGCACAAGCAGTGTGTAGATGATGTAACTGCAGAATAGGAAACAGACTGCTCTTGTGGTTTTTCCCTTCAGTTATGGCACCAAGTCTGATTTTCAAGTACAGCCAAACAGTGACCAGATGACCAGAAATTCATCTTACAGTTTTCTTCCTTGTGGAAGAGATAAGGAAAAGATTTTCAAAGGAACTCATGACTATATTGTTACTGTTTATGGAAAAAAAAATTTTAAAAATCCTCTGTTTCTATCTCAATGTGGTGGTCACTAAAACAGACCTACTCACTTTGAAAATATCTTTTCCCAAAATGAGACGAAAAGATCCTGGTTCCTTGGCATGTCTCCTGCTGTCAGTGGGTGTTGGAAGGAAGAGAATGTCTCTGCCCCACACAAGGTATTTTTGATTTTTGTTGTTGTTTTTCTTTTGTCTTTCTTAATGCTTGCTTTTTTTTTAATTTTTTTGTTGTTTTGCACCAGATAGGCCTTTAAGAAGGATGGTTGTTTAATATATAATCTTACAAATGAATCAGCAAAACAATACAGGGACATGAGGATGTGCAGTAACAGGAGGCTTTTTATTAAATACTATTTTATTTTGAATTTTGAATTTTTATTTTCACAGACACTTGTCTTGATATCTTCCAAAGTTTTTATAAGTGTTTAATGCAAGCAATTACTCATGAGGTGGCTGAATCAGTCAAGACAATGTTACAGAAATGTGAAAAACTCTGGCACTGAAAAGGGCTGCTTCATCTCCTGAAATAATTGGAAAATTGCCACTATTCCTTTGTAACCTTAAAAAAAAAGAAGCTTTTACATTCCTTCTTCTTTGTAAGCCTGGAATGATACAAATGAACACACTGCTGCCTATGCTGATCTAAAGTCTTAGTTTCTTTATTGTTTATATATTGTATTTTTTGGAGAGAAAGAATCAGCTCAATGTAGTTATTTAGCTTTGTAAGGCAGGGAAATAGAAACTAGACTGTGTCCTACCCACAGATTTCTATCAGATACAGATAAGAGTATAAATAGGCAAGGAGATAGTGTCCTCTTAAATGATGATCCTAAGGGTAGTGGGGCTTTTCGAGAAGATTTTTCTTGTCTAGACAGTTATAAAGAAACTGGGAGGTGATTTAAGGTTTTATTACAAGGAATGTAATTCTACATCACTCATATTCAGTATTTAAATAGCAAAGTACTTTATATATAATTTTAGAAAGCTATTCTGAAGGAAATATCATAGTGGTCACCCCAGTTACCTGAAAATCTATTTTTAAAAGTATTTCAAATGGAAACTAGATGACATTTTTTAGAACAATGGGGAAATCAACATACTATGCTTTTTTCCATTAGATTAGATTTCAAAGTGACATTCCAGCTGACAGAAGGAGAGATACAGTAATAAAATTCATGCTTACATGGTTCAGGATTAATCAAGGGGACAGCTAGGGTAAGAGTGTTTAGCTAAAGTCATTTTAAGTCACAAGTACATAAGGATAGATGATTAATTATGTTGTCCACTTTGGGCAATGACTGTGCAGGACAAATTGCATTTGAACTTGGCCACAAATGAGTTTTAAAACTATAAGCACTGAGTGACAATAAAAAATACAATATTTACTTCCTCTCAAAGCATTGTGTATTGATACAGGGAAATTACTCTCTTTGGTTTTATAGAGGGATTTAGGAGAAAGTTGTCTATAGATATCGATCCTGACATAGGATCCTTCCAGTAACAGTCTCAGAGGTGCAGCTTGCTGAGATGTAGAGGCTGAGTGTTCACAGTGACCTCTGCCACACAAAGATCACAGTCAGCATCTGGATCTCCATATGGAGGATAAAACTTTTTGTATGACAAAAAAGCTTTCCAACAACTATTTTGGCAGGGACAAGCATAAAGAGAGTATTTGAGCATCTTATTACACTGTTAATATATTCCCATCAGGAAGTTAAACTAATTAACTCCTCTCTTATGCATACCTTGGTGATATTTTTACATTTCCCAGGGCACGTAACTAGTCACAAGAAAAGGAAAATGTCACCTTCCAATAGTCACTCCATAGCAGGCACTGGGGGCATTCTTAAAGCAAAATGTTTTGTGTGCTGTTAAGTTTCTTGACGAGGTAGAACAGAAGATCGTGTTCTCATCTGACATCTTTGCTTCAGCTTGGTGTGTATCTCTTCTTTGGTCATGGTTTTGGGTTTTTTGTTTTGTTTTTGGTTTTGCTTTTGGTTTTTTGTTTTGTTTTTTTGTTGTTTTTTTTTTTAATTTTTGCTTCTTTGTGCTGTTGGTATCATAGCTGCCTGTTCTGCTTGAGTTCTTTGATTGCCAGGAGTTAAAAAAAAAAGAGAATTATTTCGAGAATTATTTCAGCAGTGAGAGATACAGAGCTACTGGAGAGTCCTGTAGAGGACCTCTGAGATGATTAATGTACTGGAGCACCTTATATGTGTGTAAAGCCAGAGAAAACTGGGAATGCACAGCCTGGAAAAGAGAAGGGTCAGGGGGGATCTCATCAACATGTACAAATATTTGAAGAAAGGGTGCAATGAAGATGGATCCAGGCTTTTCATTTGTGTTCAGCGATAGGACAGGAGGCAATGGGCACAAACTGAAATGCAGGAGGTTCCATCTGAACATCAGGAAACACTTTTCTATTGTGAGGGTGACTGAGTATTGACACAGGTTGCCCAGAGAGGTTGTGGGGACATGGTCCTGGGCAGCCTGCTCTAGGTGACCCTGCCTGAGCAGGAGGGTTGGACAAGATGACCTCCAGAGGTCTTTCCAGCCTCAACCGTTCTGTGATTTTGTGGGTCTGTAACATTCCTTCTCCCAAGGAAGCACATTTCTTTAAAAGTATTGTCAATGTATTGTGGAAATCAACAGTAATGTAGAACAAGGATCATCTTTTGCATCTGTCTAATGCTTTTAAATGAGGTATTTTAGTGAATTGTAATCTAAAATGGCTTGTATCAAGTCAAGGTCATATTTCCTTTTAGCTTGTCTGATGCACACATTGAAGCTACTGTATTAAATGCAATGCAGCATAATATCCCTAATTTAAGATGTAGACAATTATGACGGATTAACCAGAGATAATAGCTGTAAACCTGATTCTTTATTACCCAGATTAGCAATGCTGGAAGAATAAATGGAGGGCATAAATGAAATAATCTGTTGCTGGGCAGTTGAAGAACACACTAAATCACCTGGCTAACCAAGAAGGAAGATTATGTTTTTGAACTGACAGAAAAAATCATGGTTAAGGTCACTGTAGATTTATTACCCCAAAGAACATTATATAAATTGGGTTGTCTTTATATTATAACTAACTAAAAGAAGCCTCAATCTTCAGCTGATTCTCTTTTGCGGGTACATGAATTTCACTAGAATTAAATGGATGACAATGTTATCAAATTTATGGAAATTCTGTTGAACTGCATGAACTTTATGTTTTCAAAAGAGGCAGTAAAGATTTTAGCAGCACTTCCTTGTCTGGCTTTTAGGGAATTCCACCTATGGATAGCTTTGTGTTCCAAAGCCAAGATGAGCACAGGGCTTGGTGGGTTTTTTTGGCGGTTTGTTTTTGTTTGTGGTGGGGGTTTTTTTGGGTTCTTTTAGTGGGTTGGTTTTTTGTTTGGTTGGTCGGTTGGTTGGTTTTGTGTTTTATTTTTGTTTTCTTTTTTTCCTAGAGTAGGTTATGTGAGAGGAAGGAAATTCTGCTGAAATACAGTGGTCCACCTTACTATTTTAAAATGTCTAGACTATTCAATGGATAATAAATGCTATGAAGTTCAACATATGTTTCATGAAAAAAATGGAAACATACTCTGAAAATACTTACTACCATTACTCAAAGTGTTGTAATAATAACAAAAAAATTCAACAAAATCAATATTTAAATGAAATCTCAATTTTTGTGAAGACGTCATTGTTACAGAAAAAATTTGGATGAAAACATGTTGGAAGTCCTATTCAAGACTATGTGTGCCCTTGCATGTTGTCTTCCTGTGGGACTCTTCACTCTGGGAAACCTAGACCCAGATTTATCCCATGTAACAGTTTCCCTGACATGCTAGGCAAGGAGTCTCTTTGCTGATATGACCAATGCAGAAAGATAAGCAGACCCAAAGAGGCTGCATCCCACATGACAATGCCTTTTCTTTCCATTGATAAGAGTGCCAAGGTATTCAGGCCTCCAATGTTTAGAAGACACATAAACCAGTAGTAATTAGATAACTACGTGAAGGATGCGTGGTTTACTACTGCTGGTAACCCTAACAAAGACTATTACAAATCTTATCCATTATAAATGAGGCTATTTCTGTGAAGCATAAAAGGATCTTTTTCTAGCCAGGTATCTTGCTCTGGTCTGACTGAGGTGGCTACTTCCTGTGTGATTGAAGCTGGTCAATTAATTTACACCACAAAATTGTGTTTAAAATGAAACTGAAAGCCTCTGGTTCAGCCTCCCCTTTGGGGATTCCTGGGCATCCATAGAAACAACACAGAAGAAAAGGATTTCATACCAAATCATTATTTTCTGTCAGCAAATGCATTCAGAATTACAGGGTAATAATTCCAGACACATTGGAGAACTTCATGGATGTTTTGAAGTTATATATATTGCCCACAGTTTTTCAACTCAGTGAATCTGAGTGTGTAATAGCCTGTGATGAAGCGTGCAGGCCTATCAGTGTCCCTAGTAAGGACTCTGAAGCCATTTCACACTCCGTGCTGAGAGGGTCTATTAAAAAGACATCGTGCCAAGCCAAGTCCCCAGGAGCTAAATTCCCAGCCAGGGTCTGAAACTGTTCAGGGTGTCACTAAGAATGGAAACATCATTCTCTGCAGCCAAACTCATTCACATTCTATGTTTTGAAAGAAGGGAGTTGGTATTAGTTAGGAGAGGACCATTCTTCCAGCCAAAGGGGTGAGCACTAGGGTGATGAGATGTTACCTGAGAGACTTTCTGATTTCTTGTTCTCATGTTTGTTGATAGTCAGCCTACATGGATGACATGCAGTTACAGATTTAAACTTGAAGTAAATCTCTTCTTGAGTGTTTTGCATGCATCTTGTTTAGATTTTAATAATTTGATAGCCATAGTTGTAAAATCAGCATACTATATTTTGTGTGGTTTTCTACTGGACACGTAAGTGGTAGCATGCATGGTGTTTCTGGGCAGGACGGTTTCCTTAATACAAGGTTAATTTCTTAACACCAGCTGTACCTCTTTATTTTTGGTGGGAGTTTTTTATGTGATTATCTCAATTTTCTATTAAATAGGGATAAGGATTCTGATTTTCTCTAAGTTATCGTAAGACATAGATCAATTAGCAACAAGAAGGTAAATGGCGAAATCAGAATTATGGCAACAATTTGGATACTCAGACAATATAGAAACATAACAGTCAGAGAAAGCATAGCCAGCATGTATTTCTAGAACTGAGCCTGCAAATGTTTCCAAAGATGTGACCTACTTTGAGTGGAGGTTATTGGGCTCAAAGCAGATTGAGTGGGTACGATTTTGTGGCTTTTATTATGCTCGAAGTCACACTAGATGGCAATAATGGTCCCCTTAAGGCTTACAATAGGACCCACAGAACACGGATTCATTTTTTGCTTTGTAAAGTGAAAACTGCTTTTTACCATCTAGCTCTGCCTTTGTCGCAGAAGTTTTGCTTCCTCCCCATCTATTGTTAATGATAAATCTGAAGTCAGTGGTTTCATTTTCTACATGAACACACTTTGTTCGAAGCACTAATCTGAGAAGCAGCAGCCCTGTTACGTTCTTGTTCACATGCACTCCTCTCCTTTCACTAGAAATAAAGTATTGACCTCGGGAAACATTATGTCAGCTCCTGCAATGGCCGGTACTGTTCTATCGATCTCCAATGCCCCAAGTGCCACAATAGTTTCAAATATCATCCACAGTGAGCTAATATTGCCAAAGAGATTTCAAATGCCAGCCAGCCTTTGCTATTCACACTTGAGTAGTTTAAAATACCAGCACTACAGTAGCCTCATAAATTAGCACATTGCATGTTTTCGTTACAGATGTGGCAATGTCATCCAAGAAAGTTGATGGCTCGGGCACCAGGTAAATAGTCTTCCAGGTAGCAAATATTCAGCAGATCACAGTATTCCATATATAGCACAGAAGATGATCTAAAATGTCACCATTGCTCTGGAGAAAACAAAGTACTGCATGCAAACATGCTGGAGGCTATGATGGTGAGAAAAGAGTTCCTCTTGCTAGCTCAGGTAGTTAACATACATGTACATTTCTTGCATTGCACATTGTCATTAGCAATTCCAGGATCTTACATAATAATACATGGTAATTTTCTCATGATGGGTATTGGTAGTCAAGTCTAGAATAGTGGTGGGGTTTTCAATGTTTCAAGGCAAACTACAAATCTTAGTAACTCTTGTTGCCTCTCTGTAATGGTCTTGTTTAACTATCTCAGGAACAGATACATTAAGATGCAGAGAAGAAAGAGTTTGTGCAGGGTTGCCTCCATGCAAACAGACCAGAGTACTCTCAGTTCATAGTCTGCTGACCTCCTGTTACAAGGTGAGATGCTGTTTCCAACAAAATGGGAATTTGTGTGCTTCCTATGGTGATACTACTTCATGTTATGCTTTCCTGAAAGATTTCTGGAGTGGAGTATTAAGTGACATGGTTTAATGTCATCTGGGTCACCCATGGCAGGAGGGTTGGAACTAGGTGATCTTAAGGTCCTTCCCAATCCTAACTACTCTATGATTCATGTTCCATGGCATTCCTATGATGTGTACCTAGAGTATGGGAACTGACCAGCTGTTTCACATAGGAGACTGGAATAGCGTGAAGTAGCCTGAAACGAAGCAATGAGTATATAATGTCAGAGTGTTTTTGCAGGTTTGAGCGTTCTCTGTCACATTCACTGAGGTTTAGCTTCCTAGGAGCAAATTCTAAGTGAGTTCTGGGTGGGGATGATACATATTTTCACTCTTCTGGGTACTCAGCTACGATTGTTAAGATGGTGGGGAAACGTCAGTTGTTTTAAACTTCCTTTGCTTTAGCAACTTCTTAATATTTATTTACATTTAGTATCCACTTTCACCTAGTTTCACTTTACCACAAGTGTATCTATCTCTGGATGTGGCACCAGAAGGTTTTCCAGCTGGAACAGAGGGAGAAGAGAGGGGGGCTTTGCTCCTGTCCTGTGGCAGGGACATAATTCCTGAAGTTCCCAGAGCTGGTCTCACTAGTTTGAGCCTGAAGCACTTGGGACTCAGAGCCTGTCAGCAGTGTGGCTCATCCAATCTGCATAAGAACTATGCTTGCAGGAACAGCTCAGTGGCAAAGTTTCAGTCTTTCCAGGACACCTAGTAGTTGTCCTGAAAATATGCCTGGGCAAAAAGGAAATGTCTGACTCTAGGTCCTTGGATTGCTGCATTTCCCCAAGATGTTCCCAAAATATCACAATGACAGTATTGTCCATATTGAGTTCCCACTTGCTCAGACATTTTTTACAGTCTCCACCTCGCATTGCTTTCAGTGCCCAGGAACATTCTGAATTTCAAAACCTGTATAGATAGAATTAAAAGAGGGAAAAGCAAAGAGGGGAAAGCATTAGTCAGAGTTTAACAGTTGCTTTCCAGGAAAATGTCATGTCATTGCAAGCTTGAAAGTTTTCCCTGGATACTGAGTCATTTCTGCACAGAGTTATTCTGGGCCATCCAGTCCATGATAGCGAGTTGTAATCTTCACGCAGTTGCATAACAGAAGTAAGTTATGCCGAGTTCATTCAACATCTCGTGGATGATTCAGGAAAGTATGTGACAATAGCCACAGGTCAGCAAAGTTGAGAGTCAGGCTGCATAATTACAACTTGCCAGAAACCAGACCAGAGGGCAACATCCAGTATGGCAAAACCAATTCTGGAGATTTTTTCATCAGTTTCTGGTAGCTAATAGATCTTCTATTCTCACCTTTACGGACCAAAGAAAAGAAATTGTTCTAGACAGGTTAAAATCAAAGACTTGAACTGTAAATAATCCTTTTGTTGGTAACAGATTGGGAAGAATGGTTTCGTTATATGGATACTATTGCATCTGAAGGGGCAAAGCAGCCTGGTCTTCTCCAATGTATGTATATCTGGTTGGGTCTTTATATTTTTATGGCAGGGTCACAGAGGGATAATCTTGTGTATAATTTTAGCAGAAAGTCACCTTGTAAGGAAAAAAAATACTCTAAGATTTTACAGCCTTGTGTGAGAATAGAAACGAAGGCCCTGCCAAACCCTTTTTCTTTTAAACATCACCTTTGCTCTCACAGATTTCCCCTTCTTTGAATAAGCCTGTGGATTTCTGATGACAGAGGCTGTCTTTGAAATATGCCTTTCTTTTTCTCTTCTCAATGTCATTGTGTGCTGTCCAGCCTTCAGTCAAGAGCACCAGTTTTAGTTCCGTACTAACATATGATTCGTGCTATAGCTAGCCAATTTTCTTCAGCCTTTTCAGGCTGCTGAGCATCCCAGGGGCTGAAGGAGTTGCTTTGCCATTCAGTCTCCAAGCTTTTGAAATGAAGATCTATTGTGCTGAACCCCAAAATATGCAAGATCTTGTCATGTGGAGGATGCTCATCATGTGAAGTGGACAATACTACACACAGAAAGCAGAAAAGTTTGTGAGAATTATGAGAAAACTTTTTTTAAAGTGGCATTTATTGTTCTGTACTTCCTATATAAAATGACAAAAGTTAGTGGAATATTCCTCCCCTTTCACATATATTCTGAATCAGCAAAATATTGGAGAAGGTTTCTGAAAGGAAACCTGTGAAGCCCAACTGGGTTAGAGAGATCAGATGTTGAAAGTTAGGAAAACCATGCTTAATATATGGGTTCTGCTGATTAGATTGCATTCTGTCTTAGAAGGCAGATGGTGGTCAAAAGGTGCATGTCCTGTGTACACAGTAATGGTGAAATTTTAATGAGTTTGTGCTCTGTTCACATGACAGAGAGTGGTGTGAATCTTATAGATACCACGTAGGTCTTGGTATCATCACAGTGGTCCTGACTAAACTTCAGAGCTCGCTCAATAATACAGTGCTCCCTGGTCAATAATAGGTTTGAAATGACTTCCTCACTGTTTGTGAGACTCGCCATTTCTGCAGACTCATTACACTCATTACACATGTCTATATGGCAAATGGCATCCCAAGACTTTCCAAATCAGGCATCCAGCTGGCTGCACCCTGTTAGCTCCTGTAGAAATCATTTGTGTTATTTCACATAATGGTACCTCAAGGAACAGAGTGGATCTCCTTCCTGGTGCCTTTGGAAAACAGCATTCAGAAAGTGATGGGGTGAGGGATGAAAGTGGAGATGATTTGGTACCAATTCCTTGTGTCTTCATTTTGTATTATGAATGGCCTATAGAAAGTAACTCATCAAGGCGGAATTATTAGGAGGCAGAGGAAAAGGTAACTCTGCCCTTCAATGTGTGACGTATTCATCTTGGGTCTTGTGATAAGAAAGCAGCTGTGCTCACATGCATTATATAACAAAACAGTTCTGGCATCCGTAGTCAGAGGATTTCAATCACATCCATATTTTCCTTTGTAGTGCAGGTAGAATGAGGCTGGTATTTTGCTTTACGGAGATTTAAACCAGCCAGGGAGGCCTCTTTCAAAAGGCTCTTTACATCCATTTAGTCTACTTGACATCATGAAGTGTTATAAAAGATCCTTTTTGTGAAGGAGAATCTAACCCTCTTATATTAGTGTAGAAAACCAGATAAAATACAGTAAGTAAATATTTTAAAAGGAATAACAATAAAAGGAAAAAAAATTGAGGAAAGACTGTTCGACTTTCAGAATTGCCGAAGTATTAATACAAGCTGCACACTTCAGTTTCTATCAACATTATCTGAAAATCTCCTGAACACACTCTGAAAAGGAGAATGGCAGTTTGTAAAAATCTATACAGTCAAATACCTTGGAAAGCCTGTCTGCAGAGCAGTATCTTACAGTTTATTTTGTTATTTCAATCTATTTTTCATAAACTAGAACAGCCTCTAGTTACTATGACAGTTGCTTTATAAAATATTTTGATATAATGGGATTTTTTTATTTGTTGAATGTAGACCAGTTGAAGGTGAGCTTCCCTCATTTAAAAGGCAGTGTGGATATATTGCCAGTTATATGATTAAAACAATCTGATTAGTATTTCTTAACAAGCTGCTTAGTATTTGTTAAAAGCAAATATTCTGTCAGGTTCCAGGAGGACTAAAACAAATCCAAGAACACAAATGTTTGTTTCCTGAACAAACATTTGTGTTAGGTAGCATTTGTCTGTTGCAACATTGACAGATACAAAGGTCTGGTTAATTTAACTTCCCTGTTGGTTTCCCTCTGAACATGTCTGTCCTCGAGGCAGGCAGAGGCCAGGCAGATGCAGGTTGTTTAAGGATGAGGAATGAGATGTCTCTTCCAGGCCTTTCCTTGCAGCCCCACTACCTCACCATCTGATTTTCTTTGTAGCACTGGGTGAACACGCTGATGTTCACTTTACCTATGCACTTTAATGTGAAAGTACACATTTCCTTTGCCTTTATTTGCAGTGGCCAAATAGCCTTCTATTTATTAAAAGCTTGCCATTCCACTGTGCTGAGGGTGTCTCCATTTGTGAGATAGCCTTTCACGTATGGTGTATTGATCATAACATCTTAACAAGAGAAGCATTGTTATTAAACTTCTGTTTTCCTTTAACCATCTGCCATGAAAGGTCAAAATACTTTAATTCTGAGGAAAGGCGTCTGCCAATGATCGGCTCACTGATTTACCCATATATATTGTGCTTTTTCCCCTGACTAATCTACTTATTCAGTGAATTGAAAATAATCGATGGAAGTCCTATGCCAAGTTTCCGTCAAATGCACTTGGTTGCAAATGTTTTGGCAGGGTATACAAGAGGGAGAATTGCAACATCTGTAAGAAATTATATCAAATGTCAGTTTGCTTCTGTGAGGCTTCATGTAGAATGGGTGCTCTTCACAGCAACAGTTAAAAGCCCTTGGTCCTGTGCAGTGAACCATTGCAGGTATAAATAGCAGAATCCCAGCAAGCCAGTTTTTTTGTGTGTGGGAAAATACTTCTTTTCAAAAGCTTGGGAGTGCATAGTAGCTCGCAATGGGCTTGCTCCCTTTTCAGGCTGCTCTGGTGTTGCAGTAGGACATTGGGAAAATCCTTCTACAAGAAAGCTGTTGAGAGCTTGGAGAGGGTCCTGTGTGTGCTTGTTTACATTGCAACTCTCTTGGCCATCCTTGTAAAGGCAAGGTGAGCCCTTCTGCCTGGAGCAGAGAGCTGTCTCTGCCTGCCAGAAATGTTGCCTTTCCACACAGGTAATGCCTGAGCCTCTGAAATTATGTCGAAGCAGTTATTCCCAGAAACTGTCTGCAATGTTAGTCAGGACAATTAAGAAATGGCAAGAAATTCCTCAGCAGGATGTATTTCATGGCAGCAAACCCAAGAAAAGCTGTTCTTCTATATCTTATTTTACAAAGCATGAGAT
Source organism: Nestor notabilis (assembly GCF_000696875.1). Classification (NCBI taxonomy): domain Eukaryota; kingdom Metazoa; phylum Chordata; class Aves; order Psittaciformes; family Psittacidae; genus Nestor; species Nestor notabilis. The sequence continues at coordinate 13,876 of NW_009917024.1, forward strand.
CACATCTATCCAAAAAACAAAAAAAACCCCATAATTTTTGCCCAGTGCTTCTTTAGTCTCCTGTTTTCTTTAAAAGTGAGTGTGATTTAGTGTTGAATGAATAATGAGCAACATTATTTCTCAAAAAGTTTAGGCATAAAAACATAAACTTTAACAAATGAATAATTCTCTGAAAATGTTTGTGAAATATTTAGCCATGTCTATTATCCTGAATAAATACAAAGCTTTGGGGAGTCAGTGTTTTTCTAATGACTTCAGCCTATTTTGGCTCAGGCCTTACAAGGTGAAAAAAAAATTGCCAAATAATTTATTTGAAAGCAATTCCATAAAATCTTGACAAGTTGTTTTCATTTTGTGATGTGTAGAAATTGCATTCAACCAATGCCAAACACACTTTGAAAAGTGCATTTTCTGTTCAAAGACAGTTTGTACACAGAAAACTTTAGGCTTTCCATCCGCCTGTTGTGTGGGTGTCACTTTCAGGGCAAATCATGTTTGATTTACACATTTTTTAAGGGGCAAGAAATTAAAACTAAATATATAATATCGAAAGAGATGAAAAAAATAATTTTCAACAAGAAACAGGAACTTACTTGAAACTTTTTGATCTTTATGGAGACTGATTTGTAGAGTTTTATAATTAATAGCAATAAGTGTAGTTTCATGAAAACCAGCTTGTTGAAATGATTCTATTTTTACATTAAAAATTTGGCTGATACAAAAGGAAAGGTGACATCAGATGAGAGCCTGACTGAATGCATATGTCTCTTCAGTTCGAAAAGTAGACACAGGTAAAATATATACTAAGCAGGTTAAAACATCTTCAGAAGTGTGTGATTTTCTACTGTAGCCCTGCAGTTCAAGGACAAATGAATTAACACTAATCCCATGACCCTTTTTTTGCACAGAAATACCTGACTGCTTGATCACAAGCTATTGTGCCATCCTAATTTATGAGTCTGATGCCAAAAATCAAGAATTACTAGCATTTTTGATTTTATTGGCAATGCAACCACTACCATTTTGAATGCTTCTTTCCTGAGAGGATTTTGCATAATGACTGAGCAATCACTAACAGAGTTGGGATTTTAGAGTTTCTCTGAGAATTTTTGCCTTTGTGCTCTCTGAGATTTTTTGCCTTTGTGCTAATGAGAACTTCTTTTGAGACCTTGAATAGCTATTTTATTTGCTAGGTTAGAGGACATGTTTTTCTTATTTTAAGGAAAACTGAGCCAGACTCTCAGCTGATACACCAACAGAGCAGCACAGTTGTATCAGTTTTGTATCTGATTTGCACTGATTACTATTGATCATAGCACAACACTGAGTCTATGTGCTTTTTGTGGGATGTTGGTCACATATAAGGTATTCTGAGCTATATTTTTCACATCAATTAACTTGTTTACAAGACTCATTAATTGAATTTGTCCATGGAAGCGTATGGAATAGAGCACAGTTTCATGCAATTAATTTCTATTTTTGAATCTCACTGAATTATAGAACCTGAAGTTCCTTTCTCTTCTAATTTTGATGGATTGATTTGTTCTACTTAAATCTTAAAGTAAAACTGTATATGTAATACAGTCATACTTGCAACTTTTTTGGCTGTCTTGATTGTTAATTTAATTATTAAGTATTCATTCTGATAAGTTAGGATCTCTAATATTTAGTTGAGATGAATAATTAGATATTATAAGAAGGCAGACAGTTTGTCCTCTGCCTGTCTTCTGAAATCTGTCAGTTTCAAAATAAGCGTCAATGGGGGAAATACAGGACTTTAGAATTTAGGTTTTACAATTTGCAAAATGTCAAGAAATGCTGGTTTGTTTTTTTTCTTTTCAGAGGCTCAGCTGTATACATGAGTGCTGTCATCGTTGACTGATAGTGGTTCAGGACCTTGCTGTTCTGCTTCTTGTCATAGGAAAGACTGTGCTCAGGCCCTGTCTCAGCCTTCCATGTTGAACAATACAGCTGGGCAGGTACGTTAATTGCTGATGTATCTGGTGCACCAGAAGTTGATAGGAAAAATCTAGTGTTCCTAAGACAAAAAGTAATGTTTAGTGTGTCTGAGTTCAAACCAGAAATCCTCAAACAACTGTAAAGGTGACAGCTTGTTCACACTATTGCACAACTCAATGACTGGACAGAAAATGTTGATGTTCCTGGGGTTTTGGCATGAAAAGGAGCAGGAATTATTTTGACAATGCAGTTTGTATGCCACTGCCTTTGTCCATGCTTGTTTCAAAGGATTTAAATAGATGTTTTCAGCCACTGTTTGTTCTTCAACATAATGCACTTTAGCAAAGTGGAGAATATTAAACCCCCACAAATGTTGTTTACTTGAACGTGTATTAAATTGTTCAATACTGTACGTAGAATAAGCTGTTGAATATCAAAGGAGGTGAAGAGTGGATTTAGGTCTGAAACATAGAATAGTAGAATACTTAGGGTTGGAAAGGACCTTAAGATCATCTACTTCCAACCCCACTGCCATGAGCAGGGGCGCCTCACCCTAGACCATGTCACCCAAGGCTCTGTCCAGCCTGGCCTTGAACACTGCCAGGGATGGAGCATTTACCACTTCTTTGGGCAGCCCGTTCCAGTGCCTCACCACCCTCAAAGTAAAGAACTTCTTCCTTATATCTAACCTGAACTTCCCCTGTTTAAGTTTAAAGCCATTCCCTCTTGTCCTATCACCACAGTCCATGATGAAGAGTCCCTCTCCAGCATCTTTGTAGGCCCCCTTCAAATACTGGAAGGCTGCTGTGAGGTCTCCACGCAGCTTCTCTTCTCCAGTCTGAAGAGTCCCGAATTTCTCAGTCTGTCTTTATACTGGAGGTGCTCCAGCCGCCTGATTATCCTTGTGGTCCTCCTCTGGACTTGCTCCAACAGCCTTATGTCCTTTTTGTGTTGATGACACCAGAACTGCATACAGTACTTCAAGTGAGGTCTCACAAGAGCAGAGTAGAGGGGCAGGATCACCTCCTTCCACCTGCTGGTCACGCTTCTTTTGATGCAGCCCAGGATATGGTTGATTTCTGGGCTGCAAGTGCACACTGAAGCTGGCTCATGTTCAGTTTCTCATCATCCCCCAAGTCCCTCTCCGCAGGGCTGCTCTGAATCACTTCACTGCCCAGCCTGTAGCTGTGCCTGGGATTGCCCCATCCTAGGTGTAGGACCTTGCTTGGTTGAACTTCATGAGGGTGGTATCAGACCAACTCACAAGAGTGTCAAGGTCCCTCTGGATGGCATCCCTTCCCTCCCGCGTATCAACTGAGCCACACAGCTTGGTGTCATCGGCAAACTTGCTGAGGGCGCATCAATCCCATTGTCCATATCGCTGACAAAGATGCTGAACAAAAATAGACCCAACACTGACCTTTGAGGGAGACCACTTGTTACTGGTCTCCAATTGGATATTGAACTATTGACCACAACCCTTTGCATGCAGCCATCCAGCCAGTTCTTTATCCACCAAGTGGTCCATCCATCAAATTGCTGTCTCTTCAATTTAGAGACAAGGATGTCGTGTGGGACAGTGTTGAATGCCTTGCACAAGTCCAGGTAGAGGACGTCAACTGTCCATCAGTCCCGTAGCCCCATCATAGAAAGCCACCAGATTGGTCAGGCAGGATTTCCCCTTAGTGAAGCCATGCTGGCTGTCACCAACCACCTAGCAATTTTTACGCTTTCCAGGAGAATCTGCTCCAGGCACAGAGGTGAGACTGACTGGTCTGTAATTCCCTGGGTCTTTCATTTTCCACTTCTTAAAAATGAGGGTATATTTCCCTTTTTTCCGTTACTGGGAACTTTGCCAGACTGCCATGATTTTTCAAATATGATGGACAGTGGCTTAAAATCATACCAGGCTCAGGTAATCACCCAAACAGGACACAAAGACTCTTTGAGGTCATGGACACTGTCTCAGAAAATCAGACCAAGGTACATTTAGACTACATATGAGGAAGACAGTTTTTTAAATGAGGGTGGTGAAACCTTGGCACAGGTTGCTCAGGGAGACAGTGGATGCCCCATCCCTGGAGACATTCAAGGTCAGGTTGGATGGGGCTCTCAGAAACCTGGTCTAGTTCAAGATGTCCCTGCTCATTGCAGAGGGAGTTGGATTACATGAGTTTTAAAGGTTCCTTCTAACCTGAACCATTCTAAGATTCAGCCCAGTATTCTTTCTCTGCTGGTGACTAGCAGCCAATACCTTTAGAATCAAGTGAGAAGATCTCTCAGCTGTCAGGTTCACTCCCCAGTACAGTACTCAAATATTTTGATAATGTTGCAGGACTTCCACTCTGTTAGTACACCCCCAAAACTAGCAGGGGGGTTAGGGAGATCAGCTAAGACCTACTGGTGCACCAAGCAGCATGAACTGCATCTTTCTTGGTTGTTTCTGGTATTCTGCCAGCCACACAACATGGAGGAGACCCTATTCTCACAGGCTAGCCGTTATTTTCAGTGCTTGCTCACCTGTGAAACTGATCTGTGCCTTCAGATGGAGCAGGTGTGCCAGGATAACCTTGTATAGGTCCTTCGGTGGGATGACTGGGGTTTTCAGAAGGACGACACTGCTCATACAGAAATGTCACCCACTGCTACACAAATGATAAAAAGAACGTGACTGTGTGTTTAATTACAGTGGGCCATTTCCCTGTATGTTATAGAAGCAGGATTGGAATGAAGGTCAAATATTTGTAATAACTGTCAGAGATCATTTAACTCATCTCTCTGGGCAATGAGAGGTGGCACTCACAATTTTCTCTATTTCAGCTTTTGTAGTTATTAAGTTTAAGGGAAACACCATCTTTTCTCTGTCTGTGTTGGGATACTATTATATATGTGGCATTTGTGAGTAATCCTGCCTCAAGGATAGAATTATATTCCTCTGTGGAAGGATATGCTGTCATGTGAGATACCACAAGTTTGGTGTGTTTATTTCTTTGTTTCAGTTTCCCTTTCTCACTCATTCAGCCTCAGGAGAGGCATGGTGTTATATTTAAAGTGCAGATTTACATAGCAGTAATTTGTCAGTTAACCTGAAAGAAGCAGGTGTGATGCATCAGCTCATAACAAGGATGTGATTCCTAGCTGAACAAAGCCTGACACACTTCTAACTGGCTTGTTTACACCATCAGCACTGCTGTTTCAATAGCTGTGCTCTCCATTATCTCATATTAATTGAGAACTGCAGCCAGAAGGTATCAAGTGTCGCTGTAAATTGCTGGTCGTTGAATGATGCATGTAAAACTGAAACGTTACCTTAAATGTGATATAGTAAGAAACACGTTTAACACATAAACCTGTTGCTCCTGCAACTCCAACTGTGAAAGGGGAAATATCCCTTATAAAAACCTGTACTCTTCCCTTGCCTCTGAGGCTTTCTAAAGAGAAGCTGGGGATGCTCTGATTGAATGAATAGCAGTAATGCAGATGTACACTGCAGTAAATATAGCACTATCAGCTGGTTACCAGCTCTGTGTACTACCTAACTACTAACTGTAATATGGCAAAGCGAAACGGCTCTTTTAGTTAATAAAAGCTCTTGGTGTATCTTTTAAAGATTTGCTCCCTTCGCTTCCTGCCTTGGTGTCTGTTTTCCCTGCTTTTTCTGCCTACCTGCCACCGCTGGTACCTGTTGTTTTCAGCCACCTGAAAGTGCTATATCCCATCATCAAACTCAGTCTTACAAGCATTTGTCTTCATGCTTTCACTTCTTTATTTTTGATTGCAATGCCAGCCTTTGGTCTTCCGTTGGCTACTGACTTAGTGTTCATTTTTAGGTGTCTCTGTTTTCCTCCAAGTGTTAAACCTCTGGTTCACCTTCCAGACCCCTTAAATTTGCACTGCTATCACTTTTGTGCTTCTGAAATCCTGACCTGAATTTTGGTTTCTCTTTTTGACAACGGCATTCATTTTTGTCTCTTAATATTTATTCTTCTATCATCCTAAAACAATAGCAGGAAAACTCTTTCCTGAGCCCTGTATTCCAAATGTAATTCTTCTTGAATGTATTTCTTTTCATTAAAACTAATCTGTGCTATAGTCTTTCTCACTAGCGCTGGGGATTTCATTTTTGCAATGCTGCTTTTATTCCTTTCATCCCATCCCATTACTCTTCTTTTTGAGGTTTAAGTCAAAATGCAGCACTCATTTCATGGGCTTAGTGGCTTTTGGTCAATCCCTACAGCATTCCTTCCTGTATGCACAGTGAACCTCTTTCACAGCATGTTGCAAATGTTGCATCTGTATCTTGTCTCCCTTATATGAAATAAGAGTAGCGAATGTGTTGCTCAGTATTAGTTAAGCCTGGTGCACCTCTCCCAGCTATACAAGAAAATCTCTTTATCACTTATTAATAGGACTGAACCTCCAATCCTCTTGGATCACCACAGTATAAATGAAACAGTAAATGCTCAATATATTTGCTTTGCCAGAATGAGAAAATAAATATTTTATTTCTTTTATTAAATAAATAATGTATTGCAGGGCCACCATCCTTTGAGGTATAGAGATACTGCATTAATTACCACCCCAGCCCTATTTCCTTCAATCCTCCCAATGAACTAAAGGAGAATCACTGAAGTACTTTTGCTATTTCTGAATAAACAAATGCTTTGAGAATTTATTTCAACCTCAGATGAATTTATGCAATTCTCTGTTAGTTCTCTGATGAGTGCACTCTCTCCCTTTTCACATTTGCTTGGGTAAATGTGTGTCCTTCAGTGCAGGCTTGCATGCTTGTTGTTGCACAAGCTTGAAGATGTAAGAGAGCAGTTGTAAGTCTCCAGCAGTTGCAACTTCTTTTCTAGCTCTCTTTTTATTTGACCTCTTTAATAGCTACTGTTAGCATCTTTATCAAACCAGAAGTGTCATTCCAGTAAGTTCCCTGCATGTTCCTCTCCTGGCTGCTCTGCCATTTTAATCTGCTTTCTGTTATGAAGATGTCTGGAAGCCATTTATCCACTCTGTGCAGCACTCCAGGGTCTTGCAAAACACATTGGGGAGCATATTTGTTTAATCATTACCATAAATGCAAAATGAATGTCATACTTTTCGCAGAATAGCCTTGAGTAGGTTCATTCTATGAAAAGCTCGTTGTGAATTCTCGCTACTCACTAAGAGAACAGCAAAGTGTTTTCCTAGGAAAGTAGATGGAAGACAGGGAGTCATCAAAGACTAGGAAATTAATCATAACTGGATTTTTGTAGCTAATCAATTCAAAAACATTAGTGCCTTTTCAGAATTTCTTCACCTGTAAACCTTTTTTATTGTTGTTGGTTTTGGGGTTCTTTTCAGTAAGTTTAAAGCAGAGCCCTTTGGTGTCAACAAGACTTGTAGTAACCAGTGAATACAGGATGATTTTTCTGAGAATAAACCTATTATTACTGTCTTGTAGTTAGGATGAACTTTTCCTGAAACAGTTTATTTGATAAGTGGGTCACTATGAACTTGCTTGCGTTCTCTTCAGAAGAATTTAAGACATTCAGAGACAAGAATTTAAGACATCCATCTTACTCCCAGGTACAAGATGCTGTGCTAATATCGACCCACTCCAATTCAGCATTGCAAAACCTGCAAACCTCACTAGATTTGTCTTAGAACTGTTGGCTCTGCCTCTCTATTTCTGACCACAACCTAGTTTGAGATGCTCAAGAAGACACATTACAATGTGTATCATTTAAACCTCCCAACCTCCTCATCTGTTTTAAGAGTGGAAACTTGTTTAGGAGAATTATGCCAAGAAAATAACTTATTACATTTTTTTCTACCTATTCTGTAGCACAGTGTTTAAACTTTGAAGCCTATTACTCATTATAAGTCCAGTGGATGAGTTCAGTATCTCATTGATTAGAAAGACAGCAGCACATTTTACCAGGGGAAGGACCAAGAACAGCTACTAAGTACATGTCATGCTCTCTTAAAAAGTGCAAGGTTACACTGGCAAATAATTTAACATCTTTTTAATAGTTCTGAACAAAGAGGGAGAATCCCATCCACTTCTTTTGAGGTGGCCCAGTATATGGCTGGCTTTCTGGACTGCAAGCACAAACTGCAGGCTCTTAGATTCCTGGGGTCTAAATTTCTACAGAAGGAGAAAGTTTAAATTCCCTCAGACTATGAAATTCCCCAGTCTATTTGCAAGAGGTACCTGCCTTCAGGCTGGCTTGTGAAAGAAAGAGTGAGGATTTAGTGTACAACAGGTAAAACTGCATTGCTCATTGCACAGAAACTGTGCCTTTCTTCTCCTTTGCTCAAAGTGGAGAAAAGTTAGACACTTGCTCATGAACTTGGGTATTAGAAAAGGGAGAAACATGGGCTGATGTGACACACAATGATTAAAGAAAAGAAACCCATCAGGGCAGTCTTAGGCATGCTGCTAACATTAAATGTACAAATCTGTCCCATTTAAATCAAAGTTATTCAGAAGCTGAGAAATTTTGTGATTGGGAAAAAATTAAATATGCACTTGAATGTTTTTCTAAGTTAAAACACTGAGTATGTTTTTCTTCAGTTAGAGATGAACCTCTTGGAGGAAGCCAAATGTCAGACTCTTCATAGTGGGAGGGTTAAGGTGATCATGTGTCTTCAGAGATGAAACAGCACACATTAAGATCAGTGGTAAAATTGAGAATATATTCTCACTTTTCACTTACACCACAGATATATCTTGCTTTTAGAAAACACCATGAACTTCTGCTAGTAATGTCTAATAGTAATTAGTTATAGTTAATGTAACAGCTGTTCAGTATTAAATAATTAACTTTTATATAAGGTGTCATAATTTTCTCCCTAATAAGATGTGATTGTAATGAGTTTTTCTACCCATCTTCATTACTGTATGATTTGGTAACTGCTTGATGTAAGTTACTTTCCTAAGTGTATGTATTCGATCTTATTCAAACAAATGAAAGTTATAAAAAGGAGACTTAACGCTGTTTCTTGGCCAGGAGTTTTTACAGCATTTGTGAAAGATTGCTTATGACAGATATAAAGACAAGTTACTAAAATACTTTGTCTTTCTGGAAATCTATCACAGTGTATAAATGTCTCCCAAAATAATGCTGAGAGCATTCTGATATTGCCATCCCAAATACACACATTTTTTCCTTGTCTTGAACCCAGACCATAGAAAATCTTTGGTTTGGACTGTCAGGAGTAACAGTCACCCCTAAAGGGAGAGAGAGGACTTCCATCTGATCGAGGGTTGGTTTTTACTTGTTTCTTTTTTTGTGCTTCTAGTATCCTAATTTTTTTAACTAGCTTTTTGTTTTAAAGAAAGCTTAGTTAACCTTCTTTCTGAGTTTTGAGTGTTCAAGCAAAACACAAATAACTAGTAAAGTAGTAGCAAAAGGATTAGTGTAACTTAGAAATATAATTTGTCTCTCACTCTAATGGAAAACATGCTAGTGACAATTTGATGTTTTTGTTCGTGCTATTCCTCGTGCAGTTATTAATTTACATTGCTGTGTGAATGAACATGAACTTCCTACCTTTATTGTCTTTGGTATTCCCGCAGCACAGACTGTGCTGCCTGCTGCTGCTATCTGCCCTTAACATAGAATCATAGAATAGTCAGGGTTGTGGAGGATCAGTTGCCCTTTGTGACCATGTCTTTCATCCATTCTGCTAAAGACCATTCTGTCTTCTGGTAATATCTTGTGATTCAGGATCACAATCAGAAAACCTCTATGAGTATTTTCTGTTATTTCTATTCAGTACCTTAAGCCACTTGCATATTTTGTGCCTTATTTTCCATTCATGGTTCCATTTTAAAAATGGTTTTGTTTTCAGGCATAGGCATGGGTAAAATGCATATATTTCATTAAATCTTTGTAGTTTTTTCAGTTTATTGAGGCATATTTTGGTAACTGAAATGAAAAACAATATATCTAAAAAATTCTGTTGATCTGAAACTAATAATGAATAAGTTGCTATTAACAGAAGTAAGCAGTAATTTTGGGAACCAAACTTAGTAAATAGCAAAGAGTCCAAGCTCCAGCAGCCACAAAGCACTCTTTAGGGTACATGGATTCCTGGCTTCAACATCTAAGGTGGATTTAGCCAGCTGGAAGCACTGATCCAGCCTGCAGCACGTTCTCTCCTGCCTGAGACCACACCAAGAAAGACCTTACAGAATGATCACCTCTGATCCTAGGTTCATTCTCCAGACTGACTGTCAATACTAGTGTTCATTCAGTACTTTGATTGCTATTTCTTGAAAGGAATGTTTAACAAAAACATGTTACTGTTTGGGGAAAAGATGTTGTAAGATATGAACAGCCCAAGCAAGACACATCATTTGAGGGAACACACAGGTTAAAGAAAAGAACCTGAGAATTATTGTGTTTTGCACCTGGGGAAGGCTGTGGGAAATACTGCATTTTCTATTGCACAGGGTGCATATTTTCTTACTGCTTTTGGTTTTTAAGGCTAAGAGAAGAAGAAGGGTTTGGAATGATTGAGGGAGGGGGGGAGGGGACAGGAAGGTTAAAACTGAAAGGGCACTGAGTTTTATCACCCACAGTTTGCTTGAAGTGGACTCAGGCCCAACAAGCATCAGGGGAAACCAATATGAATTAGTTCTCCAATTGCTGGGAGGCCCAGGAGAGGCAAAGGCAAATCAGGGTCAGAAAGGCAAAATAAAAGGGTTAGCAGCCTTTTTAATGTGTGATAGTTTAAAAGTGGTTGCAAAAGAAGCAGCTACATGTTTGTAATAATTTTCTGAACAGGAAATCTAGGTGGACTTAATTCTGGAGAATGACATCCCACTCTAAGGTAAGCTAGTGGAATACTGTTCTAGCTTAATTGTGTAACTTGTTTTGTTCTTTCGTTCTTTGGGAGGAACGAGTCTGACTGTGGGTTTGACTACCTTCCTTTTTATTTCTATACGCATTTTAATGCCGTCTTGTACTAAAATTGCAGGATTGGCTCTTCATGGTTGTTAGTTTGAGTAGGCAGTACTTGGTTCAGTCTTTGAGAGTGTGTATGCTTATATTAATGAAAGAATATTTCAGTGCTGGTAGTGGGAGATATTATATAAGACATGCTTTAGCATTTATTGTATATGGGAAAGGTAACAGCTGTTAAATGAAGGCTATCTGCATCAGTCTTCCATATTTCTACTAGGATGTTCGCTTCAGCAGTACCTTTTACTGTTTTATTTTCTAGCTCCCTGTCTTCTGTTTTATGAGAAGTTTTGTTTAGTTTTCATAAACGAATATGCTGGGGAATTTCTCAGAAGCAATGAGGAAAAGCATGGTTTTACAGTACACGTCTTTAGTTAGGGTTTCAGTCAAGTTCTGGACCTAAAATCTCTGGATGGAAACATGTGCTGTTATGAAGAGGTTTCACTATAGGGTCAGTGGCAACTTCATAGCTTGTCTCTTGAGATGGAACTGCATGTTGGTTTTCTAAGTTTACTAAGATATTGAGCTTTAATCTACAATGCAGCATGCTAATACACATTTTCCCTTAACTCTTGTGGTGTACCTGAGTTGGTGTTCAGAGAATTTGCCCTGCATTCTTGGAATCATCTCTCAAAGTCTCATGTAAGCCAGGTCACAGTCACCCTTTAGCTGCACTGGAATGAATTCTCTTCAAGTTAGGAGGAGAGTGACCTATTTTAGAAGTATGTTCCTTTGCTGAGGAACTGATAAAGTACCAAAGGTGTGTTCTTAGCAGAGCTTGCATTTCACCATCCATTTGTGTAAAGAAAATTGATACCTTTTTTGACAATCTGTCATGAGGTAATGCTTCTAAAGAAGTGCCAAGGATCTTTGAGCACTAACTTAAAGAAATATGTACTTCAGGATTTAAAATCAGGAAGAACAGTCTGTCTTTCCTGCAAAAACCTAATCTTGGAAGAGTATAGTGCTTTGAACTGGAAAGGTATACTGCTCACCAGTGAGCATATATTGCCAGCTTTACTGTAGAACAATCATCAGGTTCATTGTCACAGCTGTAAAACCCGTGATGTTCTATGTAGTAAAACTTCCTTTTTATTTTCTTATAAATCTTTTCACTGCTTCTCTTGGGTAAAACAGTTTTGCAGCTCTTCTGCGTTTGGGACCAAGTGAAATTAGAGGATTATGTCACAGTCATACTGGGTCCTGCTAGATAGTGGCAAGAAATAGTATTCGTTGTGGTTGTGGCATGTAGTGGGCCATGTCTGCTTATAATAAGTATATACAGATTTGTTGATTGCATTGCTGTCGCTACTTTTCATGCTGAGTTCTGTTCTGCTTTACTTTGCCATGAAGTACTACACAAGTAACTGGCTACAAAACCAGACCTGACATAAAGACTGGGAAATGCTTGCAAGCTTAGTCATAGACTTATAATGCTGACTAGGTAGGGAACTTATGTAGAGACCATTAGTTGGTGTTGCTTCATTAGCACATGTACTAGGAGCAAAAAGAGACCTGTGGAGAGCTAATATGGTAAAATCCCTTTCCCAGTAGCACCATGTGAGCTTCTCTTGTACTCCTATGTAACATAAAAACCCCTACCTTGTCTTGAAATCTAATGTACTGTCAGTGCAAATGTGACTTTGATTGCTATGACTTGTCTCTAGTATTTCTTCTTCTCCTCTTGCTTTCTGCAAAAATACTAGCATTTGCTGACCAACTTGCTACTTTATTAAGGTGTAGGCAGGCTTTGTACTAAAGGCTATGCAGCAAGAGTCAAAGGTGATGCATGCTTCCTTGTATGAATTTATGAAATCACAGAACCATTAGGGTTCGAAGGGACCTCTGGAGATCATCTAGTCCAACCTTCCCACCAGAGCAGGTTACACAGGAATGTGTCCAGGTGGGTTTTGAATGTCTTCAGAGAGGGAGACTCCACACCCCTCCTGGGCAACCTGTTCCAGTGCTCTGCCACCCTCAACATAAAGAAGTTCTTCCTCATGTTGAGGTGAAACTTGTTGTGGTTTAGTTTATGGCCACTGCTCCTCATCTGGCACCATCCTCTTGGTGTCCACCTTTGAGATACTTATATGCAAAATTTAGAAGTCCCAGTTATGGTTCCCAAAAAATTAGGAAACAACTTTGCTCTTTTGTTGGTGTGCTCCAAATGGCAGGCTCTTTTTAATGCCATTAATCAATTATTTTCCTAGACTTAATTCAGTGCCATGTCATGTGCAGCAAAGCCATGGTCCAGAATGCTATATGGCAGTCAACCACTATTTTTGGATATTGGTACTGGGATAAATCTCCTTTCCCTAGATTACAAACAGGTTTGCCTGGCTTTACATCTCAGTTCACGGTGGTTAATGCAGGACGGGTTTACTGTAAACTAGACATTGATATTGTATACAAAATATGGCATGCACAGGGAGATGCAGGGCCATGAACTCTAGGTGCCTTTTCATGCAAACAATGTATTGGTATAATGAAACAGCAAAATGAAGTACAAAGTACTATCAGTTCTCTTATAAATTTTGGATTAATTTAATCCCAAATGGTGACAGGATTAATGTATTGCCAGAATTGCTCCTTGTCCTTTCTTGGTGATTAATAGCTTATCTGCCTTTCTTTCACTTGCAAAATACAGATATACTTGTAAAAAACAGATATATTTGCAAATTTCTTTGTGTAAAACAACACAAATTAGTTAAATAGTGGAGTTTCCTGTGGAAACACTGCTTGCAAAACAAAGATCCAATGTGTGGTGGTTATACTGTGGGCAATGCCAAAGGTTTTGGAAAGTCCAGAACCTTTAAGACCTTGCATGTATATATACACACAGATCCCTTCTTCTCTGAATTACCTATCTGATGGTTTATTTAACAGACTGCAGTGATGTGAAAACTGTCTTACTGGACATCAAGATATAGCACCTAGGAGAAAAATTTACTGGCAAGATGAACAAAAAATCAATGAGTAGTTTCAGATGGCAGATAAGGTTAAAGCTGCTATATTCCACTTGTTCAAGTCATACGATAAAACTTAATAATCCGTTTGTCCTAAAAGTAGCTGCTTTGTCTTGAATAATTGATTTTTGAGGGAGAAGCAGATCTACTACTGTTCAAGACTCTTTCTGCTCAGATTTAGGGCACTAATGTTCTGTGAAGTCAGAATCTGACAATACTAGCTCTCCTGGCTGTTGGGAAAACAGGAATTGAATGCAGCTGGTCAGTATCTGCCTCCCAGCAGTATTTGCTTGCACCATATTGGGCAAAGAGGTTCCAGCTGATCGAGGAGTCAGTGCCAGACCTCTCTGCTGTCTCTAATTGATTTAGAGGAGAGGTTTAAGCATTCTGTAATGCAGCTTTCACTTCTCCCCTCTTCAGATGTAGAAGAGGCATGGGCAGAGACTAGGAAGTCTTGCTGACTCCTGAATAAATTTAATGTTGTTTAACTTGTTGGCCTAAGGGGTAGGGAAATGTTTTGTGTTCAGACAACTCAAGTGGGGAGGGCTGCTACAGAATGATATAAAATCTTGTTTTGTTAGACTCGCAACCTTATTCCTTTCCTTTCAGCTAGGAATATGTGTCCATTCTGTTACTAAAATGGCTCACGAGTCATTTATCACCTCTGCAATGCATGAATCGTTTATCACTGACTTCTGTATGGTCTGAATTTCTGTTAGACACTGTGCCTTGTATCCTACTTTTTCAATGCTGCCTAGAGCTACCTGTTTTGAAGTTGTATCTTCCCCCTGTCACAATTATTCTTTCAGAACTTCTTTTGAACAGCTTTCTGAAGACAGCCCTGCAGAGGGGACACTTGCTTGATATGAGTATCTAATACTGCCTGTCTCTCCCCATGTTTCACCTCCTATTGATGTTTCTGTTAAACCAACAATGGCTAAATGGATACAGAATTCATCAGACCTGAAGAAGAGTAGGAAATAATAGCTTGCATTTAAGATTCAAGAAAACTGCTAATTATTTGATTTCCACACACACCCTCACACCTGATATAACTGTTTCTAAACTGTGGACCTCTGGCATAGAGTGCCCACTGGTCTCCAAGTGGCAGTAACACCATCCATCATGGCATGATAGGTGGTCATAATAAGGTTTCTGTCCTCTTACTTAGGTTCAGATATCTGACTTACACTAGAACAACTAAGGGATTACCCAGATGTTCTTATGCTTTATCCACAGCATGCAAATCCACTGGTACTTCCTAGTCTTCAGTATCACAGTACTGTGTGGTTTCTTCTTAAGCTTTTGGCGGGGAACTAGGTGAGTCTAACTTCCAGATCTGAGCCACACTGAAATGGCTGGAAAGTTTTGTGGGGGAAAATGAGTGCTCCAGGTAAATAAAGAATGAATAATGGTAAAAGGCTGGTCAGTTCAGACCAAAGCAACTCTGTTCAGAAACTGCATGCTCCATCTAAAGCTAAAATGCTCAGTCTTTTTATGCTAGTGGCTACCTCATATTCAGATAGTCATTAACGTCTGTACTTGATAACTTTGACTGTGCTTGCTCTTAGAATTGTGGGATTTTAGTTTTTGAATGTGTGTCTGAAAGTATTTTAAAGACATTGTATTTAAGCTGTGTCTAAATGGAATAGAATGCAGCCAGTCTGGGCTTTTGTCCCTTTTGCTACTGAAGACTTGACTCATCAGATCCAAGGCTGAACAAAGTAGCTTGGAAAAGTGGACCAATTAAATGGGCATTTTTGCATGTGTGGCAGCACACCTTTTCCTCAGTATTGCCCACTGCTTCTATTCGTTGAAGACTGAATGTGACACTACCATTTTTCCTTCTGATATTATATTCCTGTACATGGCCACTTTGCCTGCCTTCATGCCACCATCTTCTATTCCTTCTTTGTTTACTGTACAGATGTTTCTTGCAGTCAGAATAAGGATGAGATGGTATTGAGCAAACTATCTACATGTGCATTCAGGATTCCTTTTAAACTGTTTCATTTGATCTGGCAGCTGTTTCAAGAGTTCCAGGGCTGCGAAGTTACCAGAGTGATTGCTTCTTGTAGGGGGATCTGGTAGTGTGATGTTACTGGCATGTAAAATTTTATCAGGCTAGTCAATATTAAGTGGTTGTCATGCAGTCATCACTTTTCAGTGTTATCTAAATCCTTTTAAAATCAGAAGGAAGTACAAAAAATTCTATTCTTAATTTCTTGCTAATTCTTTCCTGGCTTCATTTTGCTACATTCAACAATCAGAGCATGCACGAGGCCTAAGGAAAAAGTGCAGCTTCTTCTTGGGTTGGACTCAATTATTTGACTGTCTCAATGTGCTGATGCATGTGCCTTGGGTAATGTTGAGGTGATGTCTAATATATTACACTTCTGTGGCAATATGACTGCTATCACAGAAGGCGATGAGGGTGGGGAAGAATGGATTACTACAACATTGATGCATTTATATTTGGAGCCAGCATTGCCATGCCATTATTAGGATGTCTGTGAGTAAATTTCAGGATTTAACATCCATCAAGCTGCCTGACAACACTAAGGCTGCATTTTTGAAATGTCTCGTAGGATAGAGGCATAAATCTGAGTAACATAACAGGGATATTGAGTTATGTTACACAAAAGAAGACATAAACATAGCTGCTCTGGGAAGCATATCTAAGAATCGAGACTTAAAATGTAACTTATTGCAGTACAGTATCACTGGTTTTCTTACAGCTCTAACTTTCAGCAGAAAGAGAAAGAAATAATTTTAGATTCCTCCCTTCAAGTTGACTGTTACATACTTATGTGACTCTCAGGGACACACAATTTGTTGAGTAGATGAATAAAACTTTAGCAGGTCTCATTTACTGAAATTCAAAGAACTGTATGCTTAGGTAAGCTTAGTTTCAACAAATTGTTCTGGCCTTAGCTTGTGACCTGTGACACTTAAGACCAAACTGAGGTGTCAGGTTTATTGGGCCTGATTGTCATTGTTACAACAGCAATTCTAGTGTGTATCACTTCTACACAGTAATACCATGTGGAAACTGGCATCTCAACAGAATAAAATGGATCTGATGAAGGAATCAAGTCTAACGCTGCATCTTGCTGTTGTGAATCAAATAAAATATTTGTTTGCAAAGAATCTTTGCCAAGATTCTGCACTGGTACAGAAAGCTCACGTTTTCAGTAACTATTGAGATGATGTTTTCATTTCTACAAAGTGTCTTGCTTTGGAGAAAACTGATTTCAATAGAATGAAGTACACTTAAGCCACTCATTGGGGTATTTCAAATCATTGTTTTCAGGAATTCCTAGTGTTTTGTTCAATAGTGTGGAGAGAACTGGGGTAAATAATGATGTGAAACAGCACTGGGTTGCAGCTTGTTCCATAAAAAAAATGACCAAGTACTTATTCTTTAAAACTTATGTTTCATTACTTTGTATTTCACGTAACATGAGAATTGCTTAATGCAGTGGTTGCTGGCCGGTGATATTAGAGGTTCCATAGATAATTATTTCTCTGAAAGTAAAGCATATTGAAGAGCTCTGATCCCTTCTTTGTCACCTACACTGACTGTAGGAATATTATTTGGCTCCCTGATTCAAAGTACATTAACACCTAGAGCAGTTAACTCTGTGGTTTTCTGGGGCACAGTCATAGAAGAGTTTGGCTTGGGAAGGACCTTAAGAGCATCTAGTTCCAGCCCCCTCTGCCATGAGCAGGGACACCACACACTGAACCATGTCACCCAAGGCTCTGTCCAACCTGGCCTCAAACACTGCCAGGGTGGGAGCATTCACAACTTCCTTGGGCAACCTATTCCAGTGCCTCACCACCCTCACTGTAAAGAACTTCTTCCTAAGATCTAGCCTAAACTTGCCCTGTTTAAGGTTAAAGCCATTACCCCTTGTCCTACCACTAGAGTCCCTAATGAAGAGTCCCTCCCCAACATCCTTCTAGGCCCCCTTCAGATACTCCATTCTAGTTTGTTTTGATTTACCTGTTCATGGTGTCTCACAGTCATCTGAGTCAGGCTGAGAGTCCTTCAAACCCTCTGACTTCAGAAAGAAGCGGGAATACAGTTGCTGTCAGGACTGTGTGAGCTCAGCTTCAGAAGCATGCTTAAGTATCCCCTCCCTTTTTACAGCCCACCCTTGGCCTTTCAAGAGAGATAATGCAAATTATAAATGGAGGAACAGATATGAAGTAAAACATAACCTAGGCTTCCATCAGCACTGTGGAGAGGTCTGAACACAGAGCTTAAGCTTGTGATTAGTGCAGACTTTGTTTCAAAGTGCCCAGAACATTCTTGGTTGTAAGCATCCTTTGTCCCATGGGGGGAAAGTAGAAGAGAATATTTAAGGTTCCTTCCACCCCAATCATTCTATGATTCTGTTTTGTGTTTCTGCATTTGTTCCCGGATTGGAAGACTGGCCCCACTTCACATGGGCAAGAGCATAATAATAGACCCACAACACTTCCAGTCCATTTGGGACTAAAAGGAACTGAACAGCTACAGGATAAGCCTGCTCTTATGTGACTTCCACTTTGAAAACACCTGGCTTTATTAAGACTGAAGTATAATTAATTCAGCTGAGGGATAAAGCTATGTCTTAATCAAGGATATGCTTTGGATAAAAGCAACCAAGATTTAATATTAAATAATATGAAAATATGAACACACATGGTCAAACATATGTGCATTTGGTTTAATTCTGGGTCATTAATTGTTTCTTCTAATTCCTTTGCTGGTGGAAAGTAGTTCCAAATTCTATCAAACTACTGAAACGATTTTGTGGCATAAAGGCATCCTTACCTTGCCAATTCAAGGATTGGTTGGTAGATTTGTTTTAACTTTTGTTAGGGTGATAATGACTGCTCTATGAAGGAAAAACATTTTTATACCATTAGTATGTAATGGAGGTCTTCCTACAGTGGAGCCCAACATAACTGTGATACAGTTTTTAGGTGATGATAGAGGCATGGGCTGTGCTTGACTGTGTCTCATAGGTGAAATCACTATACAGTACACAAACGATGATCCTGGAGAGTGCCTAGCAGAGGCAATATAATAAAGCACTGCTTTTGATGAATGCTAACAGCGAGTCAATGCCAGTGTTTTTCAGGCACTACCTAGCATTGTACATCCCTTACTTCCTAAAGGATTAGAGAAAGACAGGCAAACATATATCATTGCACAGTCAGTATATGCAAGGTGGATAGTGAAGTGCAGTTTGCTCTATGGAGGTGCTGGACAGAGATGTGTTCAGTGCAGTATTTGTACAAGAACCCCCCCTGCATGAGAGATCTGTGAGCTGTCCCAGTGATACGGTTTGCTTTGACTGTAGAGGACTGAGTATGAATGTTGGAGACACAATCTGGGGCAGCCGTCTGGTATTTGCTGGCTTCAGCTGCCATTCTAGAGAAACATTTGCTCTGACCCAAAACTAACTGTCATGTGATCCTTTCCTGAGCTGCAGTAAGTGGACTGTCATGCTTCAGTCTGGTCTTATATGCTCATTTGGGATATGGAGTTAAAATCCTGTGCTCATAACTATGTTCTGCCCTTTGGCTGATGTGATCAGAAAGATCTTTGCAAATGGAGGAGCACTGTGGCTTTTGAGTCCACTTGGAGAGAACAGCTTTCACCTGGTGCATTGTTCTTTATTCTCACTGAAAAAACTAATAGTACGTAATCATTGCACAGAGTAGTTGAGTCAGAACAGTCTTTCTCCAGGGGCTGTGGGAGAAGTAGCACAGCAAAATGAAGCATTCCTTTTTAATTCTTTATGTAACTCAGTATAATAATTCTTTCTATCCTCTCATCATTTTCCCTCTATTTCCTCTTCTGCTTAGAGGTTTCCTTATTGAGAGAGTATATGATTGAAGATTACACAGTGATAGTAGCAACATACCTGGAAAACAGATAGAGTCACTCCTTAGTGGCAGTAGAATGTGTGTGGAGTTGCAGGAATTACAGGATCTAGATAGAATGCTAATAAAATGGTTGCAACCAAAAGGATCACCTACTCCATGCACTAAGAAATAGTGACATGTAGCCAGGTGAGTATGAATAGATATATTCAGTACAGTAATGGAAAAAAACAGATTAATTTCCAAGCAGCAAAGCAGTGTTGGTTTTGGTTTTGTTTCTTTTTTTGTTTGTTTGTTTAAAGAAGCTTAGATCCAGTGTTCTATAAAGCAGTTTTAAATGAAAATTAAATAAGCCAACTACATGAATATGTAATTTTGAGTACTAAACAGCCTAGTACATTAATACTTCTGCTAAGTGCAACAGCCATGAAATAGTGCCTCAAGTCTTGACTTTGCATCCTTTATTTTACAAATAAAAAGGAGTGGAACTTGCAGAAAAGCAGATATTTTTGTGGGTTAGTGAGACTTTCATGAGACTAAATATGGGGGAGGAACCACTCACAAATTAGAGCAAATCTTAAAAGACAAACAAGAACCCCAACAGTAAAGCTGACAAAGCTGACAAAGCTGAGCATTTACAGTTTGTATAATGGAACTAAACCATGAGGATATTATATGCAGACTTCAACTCTTTACCTTTCTCCTTCATAAAGTTTAATTTTGAAAGTGAACTGCAGCTGCTTTACTTGGAAAAGCAGTTGAAACTGGTGTGCAAAGAGCAGGTTCAGACTGGCTTACCGCCCAAAACTGGCTGAAACAATGCTGCAAAAGTAACACAGCAAATACAGCTTTAAACAAGAGTGACAGTGTTTACAAGCAATGCATAAAGAAGTTGGATGATTTAACAAAAACTAATTTAAAAATGGCCTTGATGTTCATGTTTCTAGGTCATTAGTTTTCTATATGTTGCACAGCTGTTTGTTAGAAAGGTTTCACTTGCATTAAATGAGCCTTCACTTTTATTTGCAACAATTTTATCTAAGATTTGGGTTCTGAAGCTAGTTGGTGTTTTTCTTGGTTTAGGGCTATTTGCCAGGCTTAACATCTAATTCTCACCTTTTACAAAAGTAAGTCATCCTCTTTAGTAGGTGGAACTACGTGAGGCATGTAGAAAAATCTGCTTTTCATCCTCTCTGGTCTTTGGCCAAACTCCAGATTAGTAGCCTTCCAACAGCAGAAAGCATAACATCTTTCAATAAAAAGACGACTTGTCACTGTCAGCAGCAGCAGGATGAGGGTGAACTGTGCTTGCTAATGAGAGGAAAAAGTGGAAGTTAAATGGAAAAGAATTCTTTATTTTTATCAAAATCTACATCTTTGATACTGCCCATTGGATACATTTGTGTGTCTAGTATTGTATAGTCTGGGGTGGAGAGTTGTTGAAAGGGAAGAACCAAATATTGTTTTGCCTTGAGTCTGAGCTGGCATAATGACTTAATGTGAGTAGGTTTCTCTTCTAAGAAGAAAAAAGAAAAATTGCTTTAATTTCCTAAGCTCACAGTATCCACCACAATGAAGGGGTTTTGCAGCCTTAACTGGCTTCCCAAGGAGTAGTTTCTGGCCACTGAAGGACAGCAAAATGCAGCCTTTCCCCTCTGTCCTGAGCATGTCACCTCCTTTCTTCTGGACCAGTGTGCTGACATGGGGGATGTGGAGTAGACGGAAAAGCCCCAGGTGAGGAGTGGCTTTCTCACAGCCAGACTTGCTGACTGCTGCTGCTTTAGGTTTCCCCCTACAGGGGTTCCAAAGTCATAGTTGGCAACAATTACTCTATCGTTTCCATACTCGGGAAGGTACAGATTATATTCTAATCAAATGTAGGGAACACGAGCAAGGAGTATGCCCTCTTATCACCCTGCAGGGATGGGTCTTTTCTGGCTCTAATACTTCAATAAAACAGAACTGTTTCCTTGTGGAGGAAAATCAAGTAGCTTTTTGGAAATCAATCAACACTTAGAGGCAGAACTGGAAAGAGAACCTCTCTCTCTTGATGCTTGTAACAATGATTACTCGTAACAACATGGCGCCAACAGAACCAGAGGTTGCAGAATGACATCTATTTTAGCAAGGCTTATAATCTGTGCTTTTGCCAATGCTGTTGAGTCCTGAACTTGTTATTTCAAATATAGGCTGATAAAACAATCACTGGTTTCCAATAACAATCACTTAGTAAGAAAGGGGAAGAACACAGATATAAGATTAAAAAGCAGAAAGTGCGTTAGAGTGGAAGAGGCTGCTCTTGTAGGAAATAAATATTCCTGGTTGTCCTGGGTTCAGGCTCCTGGGATTAGCTGTAAAAGTCATTTTTCTCCTTCTTAGTAGCTGGTGCAGTGCTGTGTTTTTTACTTTAGTCTGAGAACAGTGCTGATAACACACCAATGTTTTAGTTGTTCCTAAGTAATGTTTACTCTGACCAAGGACTTTCTCAGTCTCATGCTTTGCCAGAGAGGAGGGGAAGCCAGGAGGAAGCAGAGACAGGACACCTGACCCAAACTGGCCAAAGGGTTATTCCATACCACAGCACGTCATGCCCAGTATAGAAACTGGGGGGAGTTACCCAGAAGGCCCAGATCACTGCTCGGGTGGGCTGGGTGTTGGTCAGTGGGTGCTGAGCGGTTGTGTCCTCTCCCCTTATTATTTCCATTATCATTATTATTATTGGTGGTAGCAGTAGTGGTTTGTCTTATACCTTAGTTACTGAACTGCTCTTACCTCAACCCATGGGAGTTACATTCCTCCGATTCTCCTCCCCATCCCTTCGGGAGTGGGAAGAGGTGGGGGAGAGTGAGCGAGGGGCTGCGTGGTTCTGAGTTACCCACTGGGCTTAAACCATGACACTGGTTAAAGGGTTGAAAGCAACAGGTAACAACAGATAAATTCATAAGGAAGCAATATTTAAGTGTCAGGGTGTTAATAACCATGCTGAATTATGACACATGACAATTGATGTAACAACTTTTAAATAAGATAAAAGGAAAAAAGGTCCCCTGAAGTGCAGCTATTATTTAAAGGACTTTTTCAAGTGATCATATTATGATCCACTAAAGAAAGATCAGTAAAAGGACTATGGTAGAAGTTATTCAAATATACTTCTAGACTGTTCAGCATAGTCATTCATGCTATACGCTGTAATACATTGTGCCTGAAGCATGGCTAGGGAAATTTGTGACTAATATATCAAATGGACCCATCTTGAGAGATAAATATATTGGAGTATAAAGTAAGTGTTGTGTGTAGGTAGGTAACTTCAGTGAGTGAGTTTACCATTGCTTTATGGGACAGGTTTTGTAGCTGTTTAAACTGATGATACTTAACTCAGGGTTGTACTGACTCATACCTGTTCAGCATTTGCTTCTACCTCTTGCTGCAAATTCTCTGCTCAGGAAGCGTAATAGCATGGCCCACAGCACAACTGACTGTTGGATCCCATTTGCCTATTAATATGAATCTGTGTATTGAACTGCTGTAGCAATGGCCAGTTTGGGGGTTGGGGCGTATTTGTGTGTGTTTGCATATGTATGCTAAGGAGGGTGGCATAGGCCATATATACTGTGCAAAAGTATGAAAGTGGCTAAAGATATTTTTGGTGGTGTATTGCTGGAATCCTGTCATTACAGGAGTGGTGGAAATTATTTCAGTCTCTTTGGATGATACTTTACACACCAATGAACTGTAAAAATGTAGAGTAATGGAGGGGAGACCCTTTGTTTGTGCTTATGTGTGGTTTAGGTTGTGTTCTGCATGCTCAAAAAGCAGGGATTTGTTGCTGAGTCTTTCCTCTTCTTTTTATCTGTGGGCATAGGTGGAAAACTTCAGACAATTTTCCTTTCATATCTTTGAAGACATCTGTGAGAGAAAAGTGTCTGTTAAGTTCACCAGCAGCCTCCTCAAATGAACAGGAATCCATAAGCACATTTTGCACATGATTCTGAATATCTCTCCAACGATATTTGTACGCAAGGGACTTTCAACTTTATACACAGACACCAACCTTCTGTTAGTATTAATAGAAAAAACTATGCAAATGTACTTTTTAAAAATCCTTCTTGTTAGTTTCTAATATAAGCAGGGCTCCTCTGGGGGAAACTGAGCAGCTACATCCTTGCAAGAACTTAGTTGATTTGGATTTAAGCCTAGGCTCAACACACTTAAGGAATGCTGGTAACTGGTTGCCTAGCAAAGATACTTTCACAGGTACCTGGGTTTATCCTATTATCTGGTCTCAGAGGTATGTGGTATGTTTCCTGGCTAAGGTCATGCAAATCTTTAATATGCTTCTGGTACATTTTTGTGATATCTATGCCTTAGGTGACTAGAAATCTTTTAAGCTTACTAATGGAAAGAGTAAGAACAATTCTTCTTAGCAGCATTTCCCCAAGAAACCAATCCAGATCAAGAACATATCTCTGTAGCCCATAATGATTAGAGATGGGAAACCTCATGGTGCTGTAGTATTCCCCCCTTGTTTGGCTGACAGATCGGTCTCTGAATGCCAACAGGGATTCTGGATGTGTTTTTAAAAAGAGGATGATCTGTGTCCTGCTAGATCTTCTTATTTCTGTCTTAATGGCAATTAATACAGGTGCACTTCATTACTATTGTATCCTAGTCGAGCTTGGCAAAGCCTATACAAAGGTATCACCAAGCACTTGTTTTCAAAGTAGTAGTATATAACCGTGGCATACTTTCTCTTATTCCAGTCTGGCTGATAATAAGATACAAGCAGGAATTCATCACCCCTGTGGTGGAGAAGGAGTCCCCAAAGTCTGCTGAGAAGTTGGGAAGAAGTCAACAAAACATCCCTGTCCTTTTGTGATAGCTTGGAGAGTTCCCCTGTCTGTTTAAATCTCTCTGCTGGTGAGGATCAGTTACATTCCTGATGGACAATCCCCAGGATACTCCAAGAATTTGTAATTTAGATTTAGAGACCAGGGGCCATATTTGTTTTGTCTGTCCTCATCTACTGTGGAGGGCTCTTGTTTACTAGCTGATTCTTATGCCTCCTAAATGGTTGCAGCCTTGGAGAGCCTCATAAATTAGCTTCTGTTTAGAAATAAATTGCGTAACTTTAAGCACTTCATAAAGTTCCATTGAAGTAACAGAGCCTTAACGCATCTTGCTGTGTTGAAAAGTGATAGACACAAGAACATTGTCAGCTGCTTTGCTGAATCGGGGCTACAGTCTTAACACAGCTTGGTGTGTGCTGTGCTTACTTGCAGGGTTAAAACAAGCAGTGGTAGGAGTGAGGAGAAACAGCTCATCTCTCAAATGTTAGCGTAGTTAATCAGCTATATTCCTAAGCTACTCTTAATCATTAAAAGCAAATGATGTTCCCCTAATAAAATCTGATCCTTGCTTACATGAATTTATTCTGACACAACCTTTAATAAATTGGAAGGAGAAAGTGCCAAAACCCCTCAGTTTTGCACATCTCTGGTATACGATACTGATATGCTGTGACACCTGCACATTTTAGTTTGCATCAAAGGTTGCTTTAAACTGGGGGGGGAAACGAGTTTAGCATAAAGTCAGCGAATTTACTTCAGTTTTTTCACAACAAAAGTACCTCTTAAGAAATCTTTTCTTAAAAAAATCCAAACAAACAAACAAAAAATCCCACCCAAACACCCCTTCCCC
>NW_009917025.1:0-13405 GCF_000696875.1 Nestor notabilis
ATTCTATGATTCTATGATTCTATGTAGTGAATACTTTCCTTGACTACTGTCAGTGCTAGTGGATATTCCTGTGCAGGGTGAACATCCCCACGTAAAAAATGCATTAATCAATACCCCAGTTACTACTTTAAGAGAGCTGAAAGTTACATCTCAATATGGAAGTATGGCAAATGCAGTCACTCATACAATGCCAGGGAACACGCTGATACTCCAAGGTGAAGGAAAAATCTCCTACTCCCATTCCTGACCTTGAGAACAGGCTTGGGAGCGTGAAAGGTGTTTTGTCTCTGCCTGCCACACCAGTTGGTCTAGTGAAAAGATTTCCCTGGAAAGGAGAAAGAAGATGTACTCTGTAGTCAGTAAGTTATAGGCTGGTTTCTAGATGGCAGCGAAGGGCAAGGTGAGGTTAGATTATATCAGGGCTCTTTGCCAGGGTACATTTGATGACAGTGATTGGAGCTGTCAATGAGAATGACATTGGGAGCGTCCACCTGTATGTTTAAAACATCTCTGTGCATTCAGATGTGAAGCAGACCAGAGGAGATACAAAAGACATGAAAGGGGTGTGAGAGCTTCTCCCTAAGGTGAGATTTTAGATGCAACAACCTGTTTCTGACAGGCTCTGTTAAAGTAAATAGGTTAATAGCTGCTTTTATTTCACCATTAATCCTATCTCTGATTTCCACTTTGGTGTATTTACAGGTTTCCTATCGAGTTCCAGAGAGACTGCTCACAAGTGAACTTAGCAAACAAAAAACCCTAAGTTCAGTGAATCCCCCCTCATTTCAGTGCAGCCAGACAGATTATCCAGCAGTGTTGCTGTCACTGCAGAGCCAGACAGTGCTGGACCCTCCTGCCTCAACCAGGGGCTGGCAGGACAGCAGAAGCTCCCAGACCCTGCTGAGTTCCTGTAAGCACTGCAGAGAATGTGCTGCCTCGGGGATGGCAACACAGCCTCTTTTGATTTGGGGTGAGAGGCACGAAGGTTGGAGGGCTCTGCCTTAATCTGGAGGTTTTGTTTCTGCTGCATTTTCAATTTTAAATATATTTTTTTTCTGTTTTAAGAGAGAATGACTTTCTTGGTTTACTTGGTCAGGCTTGCTTAAACTGAGCCTGAATTATTAGAAGACCAGGAACCCCTGGCCTATATTATGCTTCCTCTAGTTCAAACACAAGGGATGAAACAAAAGAGCAAAGCTGAGCTTAGGGAAGGGAGAATAGTGATTTCAATGCAATCTGTACTTCAGAATCCCAGCCAGAACCTGCTGCCTTCCTAAAGAAATTGTGTCTGAGGTGTAGAGAGCTGGAAAGATGAGAGGTGCAGAAGAGCCAAAACCAGGGCAAGGTTAAATACTGGTTACTCCAAGCCTGAAGGGGAAGGAGCATCAAGTGATCAGATTATCGAGCCTTGTATCTATAAATAAAGGTACCACGTTATTCCCTCCAGGGCCCCATTGTCACAAAGACTTTTTTCCCCTTGTCAGCCAGAAAGAGATAGACATGGTTCATCTGGGTGAGAACAAAGTATGTGCCCCTTTCCCAGGGCTTGACATAGCTGTGGCGATGTGGGTATGACAGGGAAGGTGCATTGCAAATGGACCTTTTCAGGAGGTGAACTCACTGTCACTTGAAAGAATCAGATGATTTACAGTGTATGTTTATGGGCACAAAGTAACATCTTTCTCTATCTTTCTGCAATATACTTAGGAGAGACATAATAGCCTGGTCATGTGCTGGAAAGAAATGACTCATTTTATATTGGGTCTAAGTGAAACTAATGTATTACTCATTTTTATGCAACTCTAGTAAATTGTACTTGTTAAAAAGGGGGGTGGGGGGTGGAGGAGGGACAATTACCTAGAGTCCAACCAATATGTACTAGAAAATTAATTTAGAAATATGGGTGACCTCAGCTTCCTCATAATGAAAATCTGCTGACAAACCTTGTGATTTTGTTTCTCTCCTGAAAGCAGCCCTTGGGGTTGCTGGTAGTTCAGGTGTCAGGATCAGCTACTGATTCAGATCCTGGCTGGATGATTTTGCCTTTGCTCTTCCAAAGAAAGACTCCGGATGCAGCCATCTTCTGGCCTTTCTGCACTGCTTGTTGCTAAAGCATCTGAGCCTGACCCCATTGCTGGGATGTGTGTGATAGAGCTCTTCAGGCTATTGAGCTGTGAACTCAGCTTTAGCAGCTCTGGACGTGGTGGTTGCTTGTTCTGATAATGCTAAAGTCCTGTGAGGTGCCCATGCACCCAGGTGGGCTGATCTCTGCCTCACAGCCCCTCGTTGACTATTTTTGCTGCCTTTCTTCTGCTTAGGGGGAATAATCCAAACCCTGTTCTCATTCCCAGCACTATTTGTCATTGAATTCTGATTAGCTGCAGCCCCCTATCCAGGAAAGCTAGGAAAATGGCAGCAATTCTCAACTAGAAATATCGAGAGCAACCTTGTCACCTCTTTCATAATCATTACTTTTATTGTCAAAGGTTAAATAAGATCATTCTTAGCAGGACCAAGTGCTGTTTTCCTTCAGCCGTGCTTGCAGTGCCTATGTGTAGAAGCCCAACACCACTAAACTGCGATTAAGATCACAAAGAACACTCTGTGTCCTCTGGTGTCCCGTTTCTCCATCAGTGATTTCCATTCACATCTTCTGAGTTCACAGAACAGAAGGTCTGTGGTACCTGGGGGAAGCGCGTGGCTCAGCACCGTACCCTCCTTCTGGAGTCTCTGGAGTTAGGATGGAGCTAGTGACTTGTCACTGGAATATGGAATTCCACAGCATCGCCTTTGCTCTCCAGCAGCTGCACCACAGGGTCACTACACCGGGAGCTGTCAAACTTTATTGGATGAGGATTTTGGTAAGAGTTCAACCCAGGAAGGGACTAAGGAGAACAGATATGATATATCATAAAAGGGGGTTGGTTTTGCTTGTGCTTTTTAATGAGGTTTGTGTGTGGTTTAGTTTTCTGAATCACTCTTCTGGCCATTTCTTTTCACAAATGGAAAGAAAGGAGCCTGGGAGAAAGCAAAGCTACCAAAGTAATTGGAGTGATTCTGGCTGGTTGAAGAGACACTTCTCTGAAACTGGAGAGATCTAATCCTTGCCCTTGAGTCAAGTAAGCTGTAAAAAGCACTTTTGTTTCTGGAAAGAAGGACTGAAAACAAACCTAACCAGAGCCTACGGAGTCCTTCAACTCAAGGGGTTTCAATAGACTTGTCTTAGTGACTGTGTGAGAGACTGGTTAGGAAGCACCTGGAAACTTATCTAATTTTTCCAGCTGTTCCGGTTCATCTAATGAAAGATCTCATTTCTGCCTACAAACACCGCTGTGCCTTGGCTAGAGCCTCAGTGCTGAACAAAGCACTGCAAGGAAAATATTTACAGGACAAAATGGAAATAGAGTTTCTTCCTGTTGTCAGTCCCTGCAGTGCTCGGGCTGTGCAGTGCTGGGCTGTGTCAGTGCCTGCAGTGCCCAGGCTGTGCAGTGCTGGGCTGTGTCAGAGCCTGCAGTGTCTCTCTGCTCTGCTCTGGGAGCCCCCCTTGCAGTCCTGTGCCCAGCTCTGGAGTCCTCAGCACAGGAAAGACATGGACCTGTTGGAGAGGGGCCAGAGGAGGCCATAGCAATGATCAGATGGATGGAGCACACCTCTTCTGTGAGGAAGGGCTGAGAGAGTTGGGATTGTTCAGCCTGAAGACTCTGGAGAGACCTTATTGCAGCCTTTCAGTTCTTAAAAGGGGCCTGTAAGAAAGGTGGGGAGAGACTTTTCAGCAAGGCCTGTTGTGACAGGACAAGAGGTGATGGTTTTGAACTGAAAGAGGGAGATTCAGGCTGCATGTGAGGAAGAAATTTTGTACAAAGAGGTTGGTGAAACACTGTCACAGGTTGCCGAGAGAGATGGTGGGTGCCCCATCCCTGGAGACATTCCAGGCCAGGCTGGATGTGGTTCTGGGCGACCTGATCTAGTTGAAGATGTCCCTGCTCATTGACAAAGGTTGGACTGGATGAGCTTTGGAGGTCCCTTCCAATCCAAACTATTCCATGATTCTGTGATTAATATCCTGGGTGTCTTATAGCCACAGACATTAGCTGGGGAGACATAGGCAAAGTGAAATCAGAGCTTTAGAAATACACTGCTCCTTTATGAAAATCACATCTGTGAGTCAGCAGAACAAGCTCCTCTCATCTCAAAACGCTCATCTTGGAGGCACTCACCACTGCAGTGTTCCCAAGCCCCACAAGGGCTTCCTGGTGCGGGGACAGGACCAAGCACGCAGCTCCTCTCTTCGCTGCCATGGGGCGATGCTGGAGGGCTCTGCCCCATGCGTGGGGGTTCCTCGGGAGCTGCTCTGCACCAGCCCTGGGATGTGTCTCATTCAGATGAATGACATGGACCGTGCTTGTCCCCTCCTTGCATGCAAAGACAGGGGCAGCCCTGGCAGTGCACCAGGGCTCACATCAGTGGGATTCTGTATTTGATGAGTTGTGGCCAGGATTGCACCAACCCTTTGCTAAAAATATTAATTATTATCACTTTTTAAGCTGTGGAATTACTCCAGGATTCTGACTTACTTTGTCAGCCTTTCCGTGTCAAAGTGGCCTCACCCCCCCAGCAGAGTGACTCAGGATGCTTGTCTTGCTGGCTAAGGCTTTCTTTCCCCTCCTCCATGGCACTGTACACCCTTTCCCTCCCTCCCAGCTGCTGCTCCCCAGCGGTTTTAGCAGCAGAGCTTGTTGAAGAACACAACCATCTTCATCGGCCTTGCTCCATATTTGACGTCTCCTGACCCACTCCTCTGAGCCGTGCTGTGTTGGTCAGAATCTCAAACGAGCTCCTTCACCTGCTAATGCAGTTTTCAGACGATCAGTGCTCAAATCCCCGAGATCTCTCCTTCTTCAAGAGGTTAAAGAGAATCGTTTTTGAAAACTTCAGCTTTCTGCCAAGTTAAAAGGGAGGAGATCAATGGGATCTGTGCAGTCCTGATACCGTGCCCTGGAGGCTACGTTCCCAGCCTGCTGATAGCATCCAAGCTGCTGAGCCCTTCCAGTGCTGTCTGGATGTTTCCCATCTGGAAAGGTTCAGGAGAAATCATGTGGGTGGGAAATGCGGGACTGCCTCAGGCAGGAGGGTTTGCAGGAAATCTGTGCAAGGAAGCTGCTCGATAGCCTGTGATCATCATGGCTCTAGCACCCCTGGGCTATTTGGCTGCTGCAAAGTGAGACCATAATGATTTTACCCCAAACCATGGCAAAGCAAGCGGCTGAAATGGTGCCCTGCTTGTAGGCAAAGTGCTGTGAAGATGGGCACCAGCACTGGAACCTTAAAGGGGGCCATTGCTATCATTGACCACCACCTGCAGAAGTGCTTCTCTGACACTGCTGTCCCACGGTGGCCGTGGGACTCCCTGCATTGCCGTCAAGTGCCCAGGAGCTGGCTGCAGCAGCAGGATTTTGCATGTATCCCAAGACTGGAGAATTCATATATTTTTCTTAAGTTACCAAATCTAGAGGAGACTCATCTCTTTTTATCCCATTGGACATTGGACTGTCAGAAAGGTCCTAAAAAACCCATCAAAACAAAAAACAAGCAAAGCCAAAAATCAAACCAAAACAAAAAAGGTGAAAATACTTTACAGCAGTGAAGTAAGTAAATAGTTTCCTTGGTTCTTAGACTCATGATCAAGCGGGCAGTCCTCTTGAGTGATGCTAAACAAGGGCTGAGTTTCTGGGGTTTCCTCTTTAACGATAGTTTCTTTCTGTGACCGATTTATTCTGCTTTTATTTGATAGTGGAAAAGATTTTTCTATGTTGACATCAGAGTGTTTTTGCACTTTGTGTATCAGTTCACTGATTTCTGAGAACATCAGAAGTGCAGGTTACCTGCAAGCTGTGCAGGCCAGCCCCATGGAACCAGAGAAATGATTTCATTGACATTACAGATAGATGCTCTGTATTTTGTCACGTGCTGGAAAGGGAACATCTGCTTGTCCTAAACTGTGGGTACAGGACCTCTGAGACTGGCAGGCACCGTCCACGTGGCTGTATTGCTAATGTACATTGTCCCAGATGATCAGCTGGATCATAGAATCCCAGCCTGGTTTGCGCTGGAAGGGACCTTAAAGCTCATCCAGTTCCAACCCCCTGCCACGGGCAGGGACACCTTCCACTAGAGCAGGTTGGCTCCAAGCCCTCGTGTCCAACCTGGCCTTGAACACTGCCAGGGATGGGGCAGCCACAGCTTCTCTGGGCAACCCTGGGGTGTTACTGCAGGGCATCCTAAAACTGGCTATAATTCAGGTCTAATTCCAGTCATATTGGATGGAAAAGCACATCCTGTCTACAGCAGTGTCATGTTTAAGAATGTCCTGTTTCCTAATGCATTCTTCTTGGTCTGAACATCTTTGATAGGGACAGTGGTGCTTCACGTTGGCATAGCTCTGCCAGTGGTGAATTTAATGTCTAATCCTGTGCCTTACAGCTAAAAATGCTCTGCTTTGACCAGTAGTTAATTGCTGTTACCCAGTTGCTTCCGGTCTGTGATGGCTGCTTGGCTGCTCTCCAGTGTTAATGCACCTGAGGATGTCAGGTAAGAACTTCCTATCCTTTCCTGTTCTTTTCTGAGCAGCCTGGTACTGGGCATGGAGGAGGTCAGTTGGGTTCTGCCAGTGGGTGCTGTGAACTGTGGTTGCTGTACTGGGTGTGAACTCAGCCAAGGGATTCTCGCTGGAGCCCAGCTGGTGCTTCCCATTCTCTGGAGATGAGCAGGGCTGTCTGACACTTCAGTGTAGGCTGTGTCCCTTCCCCTGACCAGCCCCCAGTGAAATCTTCAGCACCTTCTCTTCCCAGTCCATCAGCTGGTTGCCAGGATGTGGTAGGGTGCTGATGTAGCCAGCCCAACTTGGGTGCTGGACACAGCTGTAGGACGAGGACCCCAAAACAGGGCTGTGACCCAGGACTGTGAGGTGTGAGATGAGGGTAAGTGTGAAAGGGCTGCATGATAGCTGTCAGTGTGCAGTGTAGGGCAGTAAGTGAACATCCCAGGAGCTTGTGGTCTGGACATGAGCAGGAACCTTCACTGGGGCAGCCTGTGGGAATGCGACAACGTGCAGCACGGGGGAGCAGCGCCGGACACACTGAGCTCATGTGCCTCGCTTTGTTGTTAGTCTCTTAAAAGCAATCTCTGCTAACCACAAACAGGTTGTGAAAAAAGATGTCAAATGGTAGAGAGTAAACACAGTTTAAGCTAGTCAATGGCAACAAAAATACAGGGATTTGTTTGAACTGAACTGCATTTGGAAGGAATCTAGTCCCTGTGCTCCATTCATCGTGTTCCTGTCCAGGCATGGTTTTCAGGGCTGCTGACCCTGAGCACATAGATGCATACGCAGGGCTGAGACTACATTTCCACCAGGTCCAGGTAAGCATTCCTGTTAAATCCAGGGTTGAACTCCTTAAGGGAATGGAGAGGAGCCCCACCAGCTGTGTTTGGAGGAATTTATGTGGTCTTTTGGTGTACCATGGGGTTGTGCCCGGCTCCCAGATCCTGTCTCTTCTATTCATATTAAGGCTAGGTCTGGTCAGCAGAGGGTAGAGCAGGAGGCTTGAAGGCAGAAATCGGATTCCTATTTCAGTGCCAGTGGAACATGTTTAATAAGAGGGCTGGTGAACTATGTGTTTCCCACAACCAAAGGGAAATGTACTCAAAAGGGAGTGTTAAAAGGCAGCCAAGGGAAAGAGGAAAGGGGTGATGTGGTCTGATACCCGCTGACCTCTCTTGTATAGGCATATCTCCTCTTCTCTTGGGTACCCTGAGAAACACACAACTCCCCACAGAACGGATGTTCTCTGAGTATTCTCCCCCACACCCTTTTCCCCCCTTCCTTTAGCCCTTGATCCGTTTAAAAACTCCCATTTGTTTGCCTCTCTGGTTTCCATAACCTCACTGACACTGAAGCACTGAGGAAAAGCGAGTGTTAGCAGCTGAGCTGTGGAAGTTCAGCTCAGTCCAGCTGTGGGCAGTTCAGTGTTCGCTCTTCCTTTACTTTCTTGGTTTGTGTTTTGAGTTTTTTTTCCACTCCCATCGCCAGTTCTGCAGAAGCAGCTGACACTTTAGTCACAAGGGCAGTCACAGATCTATCAGAGCTCGTAATACCCAGTTGTATGTTTGTGTGTGCGTTTTCTTTTTCAGGGTAAATACATCTTTAAAGGATGGAACAAGACTTTGTCCAAAACTCAACAGTCTACAGGAAGCCAACTAGTCTGGCAGCCAAGGCTTGTGCTGCTTCCTTGAGGTTTGGGGGGTGAGTTGCTGGCCTGTCCTTTTACATAAAAGCAGAGCAAATTGTCAGAACAAACACATTTTGAAATATACGACACCATCACTCAGAGCTTAAGAGAAGCTCATTGGCTGGACAAGAGATCAAGGCAGCCGGGGGGGTGGATGACCCAGCTCAGGCGTTCAGACTAAAAGGTTCTTTTTCATTCACTGGAACTAGTCATCTTTTTTTGTCTTTTCTTTAGGTAATCAGCCAGGAAAGAGCTCGAGTCCCTCCCCCCGCAGGCAGTGAGTCTGGAATCACAATCCTACCATGTTCTTTTGTAATTTATTTCTTTCTTTGCCAAGAACAGATTGCTACTGGGTACGAGTCCTTGCCTCAGAGCACGCTGGATGAGAAGCCAGCATGCAGCTCTGCTGCCTGGGGTGCTTCACTGCTCACCGATCCACAAGCCAGTGGTCAATTTAGGTTAACTGTGGTCATCTGGGGGTGGTACCCCCAGTTTTACAGTCTGGGTTAGGTCAGTTTTAGTGAGCCCTGACCACGGAGGGAGCAGAAGAAAACCTGGTGCATTTTTGGGTGAGCTGCATGACATCTCCGTACAGTTCTGCACAGTTGCTTGGCCATGTGGGGAGGAGAGGTCCTTGCAGCTATTCTTTCCCAAGAGGTGCTCCCTCAGCATTGCTGGGTTTGCAGGTTTTCCTGTCAGTACAGCAGGGCTGGGGGCAAGGCAAGGTGGGACAGCTTGTTGAGTCATCTTTCCTATGTATCCCCAGAGCAGTAGGGCACTGTCTGCGACACGAGCACAACAGAGTTGTCTATAAAGCTTCATTAAATTTACAGGCAGCAATTGTTATTCCAGAGCAAGGAGAGGAGATGGAAAGAGGCTGAGGTCCAGCTAGGAATTGGCTAGACTAGCTCTTGGATTGTTTTCCACACTGTGGTTATCCTTATCTGCATCTGGAAACCGGAGTGTGTTGTATGTGTTTGTAAGAGCAAGCGGATGTGTGAAACGTTCTGGCAAAGTCAGAAGGCTCATTTTCCCCTCAATATAATGCAGCCTGATTAGATTGTTATTGACACGCTGAGAACCTGCTAGGGTTGTTACATCTCCGTGGAAAGGCATCTGTCTGTTCCTCTCCTCCCTTCTGCTGGAAGGATTGCAGAGCTGTCAGACTGCAAATCCAGCTGTGAAATAAATCTGTTGGGGAAGCAGGGTGTGCCTGCCAGCTGACCAGCGCTCTGACAGGGCATGGGGAACTCTAAGCCAATGAACAGCAGTTTGGAACAATTCATAATTCCCTAGTGGGGCAAAAAAGAAAGAATAATAATAAAAAATACCCCCCAGTAAAACCCTCAGAACAAAGCAGCTGTAGTTTGCTGGATGGTTTTCATCCTGTAGATCATTGCTAACAAGAGTTACTGGCAGTGTAGTGACTGGTCGCCAGCTAGATGTGACACCATTCACCACTGCTCTTTGGGCTCTGACACGCAGACAGTTTCCAACTCAGCAAAGAATCCACCTACCCAGGCCATGAGCAGCCAGTTTCTCCAGGAGGACATGTGGGAGACAGTGTCAAATCCTTTATTAAGGTCCAAATAGACAATGTCCATGGCCTTTCCCTCATCCACCAGGTGGGTCACCTTATTGTGGAACGAGATCAGGACCTGCCCATCTGCTTGAGGCCTGTCTTGACTGGCCTGATCCCCCCCATTTTTCCACATGTGCTTTATGGTCTCACTTGGGATCATCTGCTCCATGATGTTCCCTGGCAGTGAGCTCAGGCTGTCAGCCTGCAGTTTTCAGGATCCTCCTTCCTGCCCTCTTTTTGTAGAGAGATGTCGCGTTGGCCAACCTCCAGTCCCCTGGGACCTGCCTACTAGACCAGGGCTGCTGATAGATGATGGAGAGTGGCTTAGCAAGCTCCTCTGCCGGCTCCTTCAGCACTCTTGGGTGGAACCCGTATGGCCCCATAGTCTTGTGTACATCTAAGTTGCCAAGTATTTCCTCCTGAGTTATGGGGACTTCAGTCAGCTCCCATCTCTGTCATCCAGCTCAGGGGACTGAGTACCCTAAGGATGGCTGGTCTGACTATTAAAGACTGAGACAAAGGCAGCATTAAGTACCTCAGCCTTTTCCTCATCCTTGGTCACTAGGTGTCCCCTGGTATCTAGTCAAGGATGGAGGTTCTCTTGATCCTCCTTTTATTGTTAAGACATTCGTAAAAATATTTTTTATCATCTTTTATGGCAGTGGCCAGATTAAGTTCAAGTCCATGTCTGCACTGCTTGTGGTACTCAAACGAGCTCATTCTGCATTAGCTTAGGTATTTCTGCATAGCATTGCACAGTGGCTTCTAGTAAAGCAATGAGAGGGTAAGGACTGACTGGCTTTAAGAACATTGTCCTTCCCAAAGATGGCTCTTGCTAATTTTGCACCATGAAATGGTCAGATAATGGCAATTCTCACATTCAAAATTTGACTTTGCAAAATGCAGAGAGTCAGTCAAAATATCCGTCAAGTTGCTGTCTTTGATCACAGCTGACCCAACCTCAAAAATCCTTGTCCTGAAAGCTCTCTGGAGACAGATTTGTCTCCAAGTGGGATTTTGGGTTCAGTAAAATTGCGTGTTTCAGTGAAATGATATTTCTTCTCGCCAGCTTATTTATATTCATCATAATTGTCTCATTGTGATGCCTCCTATTCATTTGCTGGATCCACTTGTCTTGCATCTTGTTCTGGCGCTGAGTGCTTTTTAGAGTAAGCTTGCCTTTCAAGAATATGCATGATTGGTACCATAGGAACAGTTTTCATGTGCTTGCAAGAAGTGCACTGCTAAGCAAAGGAAGCAGGGAAGCTGGGAGAGATGAGTGGAAAATGACTGTGTGAAGAAGGGGAAAGAATTGAAATAGATGGCAAAGGAGCTAATGAAATAAACAAAGGTCTTTAAAAACAAAATCTTGCTTTTTATTTTTTTGAAATAGTCACAATCTGATAATGATTGCACTGGGCACCCCTTGCTACTTCTGCCTCTGATTAGAGCTGGGCTGCAGTGGCCGTGATGAGTTACCACAACAGCCTGTTATTGGCATTGTTAACAAGTGTTCCTCATTAAATTAAATGAAAAGGGGCAGGGACGGGAATCTTGTCAAGGTGGTCCTCAGCTTATAATTATTTAAATTTATTTGAAAGGACAAAGTCCTTGTCCTGAAAATAAACCTCTTCAGTTTTCCTGGTTTGTTTTTTTTTCCTTCTATAAATTTGTGCTTTAAGTAGAGTTAATTTACTATGCAAAGAATTTTTGAAGGTCATACTCAGTGCCATTAGCATTGTACAGAGCATCTTTGAGAATAGCTCTTTGTCTGTGCAGGTATTTCTGTGGCCCTGTGTTGCTCCAGATGCCATATATCTACCAAAACAGCAGGAACCTTTGTGTTCACTGTGACTGGATACTAGAGATGAAGTCACTGTATATCAAAATACAAAGATAGCAGAGACGAGCTATCGCTTTCCTCAATCCAGTCTTGCAGATCTATAAAGAAGACCAACTAGATGTGGGTCTAGAAGGAGCTCCAAAAAGGCTGGATCTTTGAAGGAAACACTGCATTGATGGTTTAGTAGGAATATGATTTGCTGCTGGTTTTGTCTTTCGTTCTCAAAAGTCTAGTAAGAAATTGGTGGCATGTTTCTGCATTTGCTCCAGAGGATGAGTTTTCATGAGGGCACAGACCCATGTGGTGGCTGATCTGTCCAGTGATAGGGATAAACAGTTTCCACATAACACAGGAGTAGAAACTCTGCAAAAAACCCCACATAAGGGCTTGGAAAGGTTTCTTTCAGGATACTAGCCCTTGTCCTGGGATTCCTGTAGAACTTGCAGTACTATGTAACCTCCCCTCCGTGACCACTTCCTCCTATAAATTGCATGGGGGAACAAGGCAGAAATCTCTTTTTCTTCACAAGGAGAAAAGCTGTGGGGGAGAACCTGAGCTCAGTTCCAGCCCCCGACACTGTTGGCTATTACAGGTGACGTGGTTAAACCAGAAAATTCCCAGATAATCAATAAGTTGTGATGTTGACATCAGAAGGTGCCAAATACTTCCTCACACACTTGAAAGGTGATGTTAAAAGGAAGAAAACCCAAGCTACAACTGTGAGTCTGCAGTTACACAGTTTGAATAAGAAAGTGCGATAGAAGATTAATTAGTTCCTTCTTCAAGTCTGCTCTGAGTTCATTTTGTGCTGAGTGTGGGTTTTCTCCTCCCATCAGGCACACACAGTTACGTGTGCTCCACGCTGACAAATACCAGTTCTGCCACGTTTCATGGCAAACAGCTCACTAAGTTACTCCTCCTTGTAACTTCCCTTAAATCATGTACAAACTATGTATCAGTCACCATAAATAAATAGAGAAAGCTCTGAGCCTGGAGCTATCTGTGTTCTT
Source organism: Nestor notabilis (assembly GCF_000696875.1). NCBI lineage: Eukaryota > Metazoa > Chordata > Aves > Psittaciformes > Psittacidae > Nestor > Nestor notabilis. Next base: position 12,724 of record NW_009917025.1, read on the forward strand.
TGGAAGGGAAAATGTTGCCCCACTGTATCCTACTTCTGCCCATGTCCCTTTACTTACACAACCTGTATTTATTTATGATTATGGCTGCCCACAAGAATAGTCTGTGCCATGCTTTGTATCGATTTACTCAGCCTTTTGGCTGGGAGAGTTGACTTATAAAACCTTCTTGTAGCACTTTATTTACTCCAACCATATTAATCTGTGATTACATTTGGATAGTCAAAGACCCAGCACAACCAGGGTAAGGATGAAGAAAGAACTAGGGGAAATAGTAAGCTCCTTATTTACCTAGAGTACAGATTATTGTTACAAAATGTCAATATACTCACTGAAGGCACTAGTACACCAGTCTGAGGGTCCAATACGGTACACTGAAGTACAGCAACTCCATAGGAGGGTTGCAGAGGCTCCCTGAGCAGGTACATGTTTCAAAACATCACCATACATTGACTGTGAGTAGAAGAGAACAGAGACAAGTAGTAACTAAAAGTCTACTGGATGGAGAAGGGTTGCCAGTAGCTCACTGTGTATACTGCAAGTCGTGTCCTCATAGCTAAGCCTGGGGATTCTAGATCTCACCGAATTTCAGAGCTGTTTATTTCATAGTGTCTACTTGGGTTGCATTCATCTGGTGTCCATTTCAGGTTCTTGTGCCTGCTCATGGTTTAATTGCTCCATTCCT
>NW_009917025.1:13453-21163 GCF_000696875.1 Nestor notabilis
TGCTTGAGGGTCCCAGGCAGGAGCTTGTGCTTGCTCCTCAGATCTACAGTTGCCACCCAGCATGGGGCTGTCTTGTCTCAGTCCCATGTATATATCTGCAGGGTGGCAAGTGTTTGCCCCTGCTTTGAGGTAACAGCTATGACCATCGTCTATTGCATGGGAATCTACTATGCTGGAACTTAAAAAACAGATACGGGAAGAAGGAGGTAGATATGGTAATTGCTCCTTCAAAGTAAAGAAACACTGCTGTGGCATCTTGTGTTGCTGTTTTCTGGCCTATTAGACTTGTGTGAGGCAGCAGAAAGCTTGTCATTCTGTGGAGCTGGTGGTTTGGTGCACACCAGCAACCACTTAGCCTCTTAAAATATGGAATGCTGCAAATGCTCCATCTGCAAAAGTCATCATGCAAGTGATTGGCAGGGCTGTTCTGAGGTTGAATGGAGCCAGATGAGGGTAACCTGAGATCCTCACTATAAGCCTCTTGATTCAGAACCACATTTGATCGATGTTTACACTCAATGTGTGGTACAAATAGGTTTGAGGGGAATGCCATAACCCTCTTTAGGTTGTGCTGTTCAGCTGTTGGCATTAGGTTGTGCGGTTGAGACTTACAGTCTTCTTGCATCAGCTGTCCTGTCTCTAAATTAGCTGAAGGAGAATTCTAAGGAGAGTTTCTCTGATACTGTTCTGTTTTAAACTATATGCTCAAAATATTAAATGTTCTTGACTATTCCTGTTGTTTGACATGAAAACGACAGAAGGTGCCAATGTGACACTTCACAGTCAGTTGATGGTGGGAGAAGAATCCCACCTCAGCTTGTCAATTTGTTGGTGTGGGAGCAATTGTGTCTGGTAGTCTGAGTAGCTTTATTCTATTTTATTTTAGAAACAAAAGTGAAATATCTACAGGATGACTTCAGTGTTGCAGAAACAAACAACAAAAAATGGCAGTAACGCAGAAACTGAAGCAGCAGCTGTTTCTTAGTGCTGGTAGTAGTTGGGCAATATCTAGAAAAGAAGTCATTAGAGCTTCTTACCTCTGTGAACTACAGCCTTCTGCCTCAGGAACGCCTGTATTCCCACCTGCTTTTCTGTCTGTTGTAACAAATAAGGTGGGCATATGATTTGAGCCTTGAGGATGCAAGCATGTACCTGAAATGAGGCATGTGTATGGGTTTTGCTGAGTAAGGGTGCCCTAGTCAGGTATTTAAATTTTAAATGCACTGGGGCCTTAACTCATCAAGTAGGCATTTTCAACGTAGACAGCAGTGAGAGGAATAAACATTACGCTCGAAACAAATTGCTATCAAAGTAGCTCTTCAGACTATGTAGAATTGCGCTTTAAGATGGGCAGAGCATCTTTAAAACCCTTTCGCAGTAGCTAAGAGCTTGTACATTAGCTTTCATGAGAGGCATTACAGATGTCTGTGAATATTATATAAACAGTAGCCTGTTTGCAACAGTTTATAAACTTAAATATTTTATAAGAAAATCCCAAACATTTAACTCGCCGTGTGTTTTTTATATACCAATAAACCCACCATTTTTATCAAGAGATGCTGGAAAACCTGACTAATAATGTGACACTTGGTTATAAACTAGGAGGAACGTTCACTGGTCTAGAATTAATAAGGTGTGTAATCTGTACAAGAATTTCTACGCTACAGGGGGAAGCAGCTCTCTTTGCTTGCTTTTGCATAAAGATGCATGCAGTTCATGAGGATGTTCTCTGACCTGTCTTCGTGTCTCTGTAGCTGAAGAGGTTTCAGTGGTTTCCAACTGGAAATTGCTTGGAAAATGAAGACACGTGTGTGAATATGTGTGACAGCAGGAGAAATGTTACAACTCTCCATGATTTGGAAACCTGAAAGATGTGTAGATAAGGTCTTATACTCTTATTCTTGGTTTTCCTCAGAACACAGCAACCATCTATTGTTTAATTTCGTTTGCAAGGCCGAGTGAGTATTTTTCCACTCCCAAATTTGCATAACACTTGGTCACTTAGAGCAGAAGAATGAACATCTGACATTTCCATTTTGAATTATTTAGGAATCTGCCTTTGCTCCGTGTATAAGGTTATCCTGAAATGACCTGCCTGCACTAGGTGTGAAAGAATTACCTTCTCATCCCCTAAAAGGAGACCACAATATTAACTGCAAGGATCCCGAGTTCCAGGATATTTGTACCTCTTAATTTTCCAGGAATCATGGAACTGGCTTTGCTTAATGAAAGATCATGTGTATTGAAGGGGAAATTCCTTTCAGATCTGCACAGACTTCAGGTTAAAGGTTTGTACTGGCCAAAAGTGTTGACTAGCATAGGCTGAAAATGGTGGCTGAGAAAATGCGTGCTCTGGGGTAAGTGGTGTGGTTGATGTGGCCAGATCTCACGTGTGTCAGGATTAATTCCTTGGTGGTTTTACAGCTCTTTCCTCTCTACGTTAGCATAAACAATTTGAAAAATAAGATTAGCATTTGTGCCATCTACAGAGCAAATACCAGTGTCAGCCCGAGCTGTGCAACCTGTGTGTGTGGTTGTGCTTTTCCCAGAGCTTGAAGAGGGAGGGGCATGGCTTCCTTAAAGCACAGAAATGTCAGAAAATCTATCCCCACACTTGTCCCTTTAGTTATTTCCTATAATTGTATTTCTGTATTTCTATTTTGAATCCTTCAGGAAGCCATCCAGTCTGCTTTGTTCAATGAGTGTATTAGGCCACCTCTACATCATGAGGATGCAAAGGGTGAGAGAGAGTTCTTCCCCCCACCAATTCTTTTTATCTATTTATGTTTTAGCAAGGTTTACTACTTCCAGTTATCAAGTTGGAAACTGAGACGCTAAATGGCTTGGCCAAGGTCATACAGGAAATTTGGGATGGAGCACCAAACATATGATTGCTACTGCCCAAACCACTGGACAGCCTTCTTAATTTCCAGTCTTTTCCGGCACTGCTACCAGCTTTCCTCAACCACATTGTACCTCTTTCCCCCCGCTTTGTAAATAAAGCCAATCTTGGGAGGTAACGTACCAAAACAATCAATAGGTACATAGTAATTTCCTTGTCCAGTTTCACTTCTCTTTCAGTTCACAACTTGTCCACCAACAAGTTTATTCCTTGCTTGGAGCACTTTACTGAATCATTTCTATGCAAAAGTATCTGTTAGCACTTCACTAAGCCTCAGTCTGAACATCTTTGATCCACCCATTTCAAGATTAGATGGATGACAGAACCCAAACTCCAGATCCAAAAACATCCATGTTTTGGAGGTATATTCAAAGCCTAAGCGTGGATTTGTCTCTCAACACGGTTACTTTGAACTGGCTTCAGATCTAAATACCATGTCCTGTAACATCTCTGTTTCTAGTACAGAATCTTGTGTTCCTATCTCTGTGAGAGCTCTTAGCCTTGATGAGTGCCTCAGTACACCTTGTGTGGGAAATGGCACCTACTGATCCTCGCAAGCTTCAGGCAGATGGTGTTCATGTGCAGTGGGGTTTTTTAGTGGTTGGTTGTTTTGTACTTACCTGGAGGCCCAGACAATTTGGCATTTTGACAGAAGTGTGCAAGAAGTCCCGGTGCTGTGTGCTGTTCTCACTGAGCTCTCCCCTCCCTCTTGCCTATTTTTCCATGTGGGATGTGCAAATGCTTTCCACTTCCTAGAAATCAAATCACCGCTCCTCCCTATTTCTCTCTTGTCCCCATACGATGAGAACATCATATGTTTGGGGATTTTTTTTCCCCATGGAGAGGAGAGCCAGGGCGAGCTTGGTGCTGAGGTCTTTTGCACTAACAGCACTTCAGTGGCAATTCACCCTTTCCAGGGAATTATTCTAGATTTATTCACCACAAAGCATCCAACCATAACAACTCAGTAATTTTAAGGCCTAAGGAAAAAATGTAACAAGATGTTCAGAAATTTTGGTCTGGGATAATTGGGAGTTGTTTATATCCTTGTGCTGCTGATTATGTTGTCATATACCACCATTACTGGTGTCCTCAGGAACAGGATTATCATTGCTTGGAAACAAAGCCTCCATTTTAACCACTTAAATGCTGGTTAACGTAGCTAATAAATGGGAGGAAAAACACTCCCCTGCTGTTATTGGATCTATCAGATGCTCAAAAGTCACAGTGACAAGGGTTGAATAAGCACAGAGACGGATAAATGAAACATACTCAGTGAAACTCTGAGGGCACTGCAGTTTTTCGTTAGAATATTTAGGGTGGTTCTCCCCACTGCACAGCCAAATACAGCCCCTGCTCTTCCTGGGTTTGAAAATGACTTTCTCTGCCTTCAGATCACACCAAGCTTTCCAAGCTCTCTCTTCCTTGGGTTTTATTTGTGTGTGAATCTGGATTTCACACCTCTGGCTCACTGAAGTGCCAGGACTACTCATGGAATCTGATGGATGCTGCCTGTAATGGAAATGTGTTCTATAAGAGACAGGGCTTGACAGTACTGCTTCTCCTCAGGTTCCCTGTGGCAGCTGGAATTGTACCCTGCTATCCCACTGGAAAGGATTTTACTGAACGGGCTGGAGCTAAATGCTTTTTACACTACTTTGATGGTTAAAAAGAAGTGTAACTATAACTTACATTTACACTTGTAAGACTTGTTCAGCTTTCCAGAGTGGCGTAGAAATGCTTTCCTGGGAGTTGTGAGGGGTTTGTTGTTTTGTTTTCTTGTGTGTGTGTTTTATTATTGTTGTTGTTGGTAGTTTTTTGAAGGCTCCGTCAATAATATGAATAATTAGTTCTGATGTTTTGCATCTATTTCCATTCTCTCTGAGGTTTTCAGCAGTGCTTTCCCTCTGATTTCATGGGAACTGGGTCCTGGAAGCAGTAAGTTAGATGTCCTTTGTCAAGAGAAAGCATTGTCTGCACCCAGAATTATCCTAACTTTTAGTTTAAAGTGCCTCTTGATTTTTTGGGGGGGAAGAAACCTCAGTAACTGTAGAGAGGAAAACAAGCCATTTCCTCAGCTTGAACCTGCATAAATTAGTGGTAAAGTGTTGATCTCTAAACTCGAAGTTTCTGAACCATAAAATCTGTTTATTTCACCCTATAAAAGAACATTTTAACTTCTATGGCTATTTAAGTTTAAAAGCTGTTAGAGAAGTGGGTGGGGAGAGAAGAAGCTTGAATCAGTAATTCAAGCTTGCAATACAATCTTCATCTGCTGCATAGCTTGCATAGAAATCCCCTTCAATGTGGATTTTCTGTGCTTGTAGCAGTCCCACCATACAGGAAATGTACAGTATATATTTCCAACATTATCCGTAATTGTAGTAAAGCTTATAAAGCAACCCATTCCTCATGTATTCCTGGTGATCTGCAATAACTGGGTGTTTTTAAGTATGCATTTAAAGAAGGAAAAACATAACAAAAGCTGGCAGAAACTAGCATCAGCAGTGACTCTACAAAGGGAGTTTGGGGGAAGGTCTTTATTAACATGCTTTTACTGTAGGAACAGCAACAATGTTGATGGAAAACTTACCTACCTGTGTTTTCTTTATACCTGAATTCCAGGGATTTTTATGTTTTCCTGTGCTATTGATTGCACTGGGACTAATAACAAGTCCATTGAGTGCCTCCTTGGGTGAGCAGAACAAAAGTCACAGCACCCTCAGGAGAGAGACAGCGTGTGATGAGGAGGGACGGCTTCGTGCAGGAGACAGGAGGAAACCTGGGTCCTGCTGCAGCACCCTTCCCACTACCCTGAAGAAAGCACAGAGGGGCTTGTGCTGCTTCAAATGTGAGTGCTTGTCCTTTGTCCCAGGGTGGAGCACAGGGATGGAGGCTTCTTGCCCAGGCTGTGATGCTCATTCACACACACACACACGCAGCCGTTTGTAAGCAGAAGCCCTGCTACAGCAGTCACCTCTGGTGAAAGGGAGGAGAGATCTAGATTCTCTCTCTGCAAAATGGGTAGCAAGTTGTCAACACGTTGACATGCTGTGCATCACCTGAGCTGTGCAGGCCCTTTCTGTACTAACTATCCCTGAACTTGCAGTACCTTGCTAAAAATAGTTCAAAGCATAGCCGTGAGTTCCCTGGACTGTTCTCCTACCAGTTCTGTATTATTCGACTCACCATTCCTTTGGAAGTATTCATCCTTCCCCTCGTAAAACTTAAATCAGCTCATTCCTTGGTCCAAGAGTTGACATCATTATGATGTTACATCCTATGTAATGGTGTGAGACCTGGAAAAGCATTCACAGCAAAACCACGCGGTGAATTGGATTTGCAGTGCCTCAGCCCTTGCCTGCACTCTGATCTCCCTCCCACCCTCTGCGTTTACTTGTACTGCTAAAACCTGTGTGGTTCCTGGAAATACCCCACGGTAACACACGCTGCTGAGGAGCTACCAAGGGTCTTTAAAATGTTCCCATTTTTCTTTCCATGACCCCATTTGTTTTACAATGTTTGTGAGAGCAGAAGTGATTGTTTTACCAAATTAGGCTGTTTTCTTGCCAGGAACAGTGGCTGGGATCTTGTTGACAGATTTGGAAAAGATTATTCTTTCAGTACCTTTTGAATGACTTTTTTAAGGATGTCTGCCATGTACAGTTTCCAAACTCAGGCCACATTTAACTGTTTATATGTTATTCGGCGACAGGGACAAATTAGCACCTTTCATTTTCCTATCAAAATTAACACATCCCAAGCAGACCTTTCAAGAGCTACAGATTTCTCTTATTTAGAAATTAATGTAAGAAACTACTTAAATATGTTGAACTCACAATCTCGGTCCAAATAAAGTTTGGGAGTTTTGTTACTGTTTTCAGAGGCCTCAGAATTTTACTCATTTTTCTTACACTTCTGTTCTCTCGTGTGTCTTTTGTATGATGACCTTTTCTTCTCGATGGAGAGCTCTCTTCACAGTCTGCTCTGAAACCCGTGTCTCATCCCTTTGCTCAAGGGCTTCCTCATGGGCATGCGAGGGGGGGGTTTATTTGGGTTCCCCCCCTTGCCCCTTCCTTTCATGACTAACTTGGCCTCTGGGTTGGTTTGTTTTCCGTCTTCCTCTGAGGCATCTGGAATCAGCCATTGCTAGAAATGGACTAATGGTCAGGGTGCATAGATGCTTCTGGTGACAGTGAGAAGCTCCTGAAGCTCAAGCTGGTGCGTATTGCCCCTGGTCACATTAGCAGGGATCGGTGCAATTTGCTTCATTGCTGTGCCTCTCTCTGGAAGGACACAGCTTTCTCCCAAGGTACTGGTGGTGTTCAAGGCTTTTGGTCTTTTGTACTAAAAGTCTGACGTTTGTTCAGTTTGTTCTGAAGTCCGAGGTATTGGAGGTTCCTGGATGACTTGGTTTAGGTGGATGTTGGAGTTGAAGTTCTGAGTTTAGCATGATGGTTGCTGGGATGGCAGAGGTGAGATGACCCAGGCAGTGTGTCTAGCTGTATGTTGCCATGGTATTAGGGAATGTGATGCTGTATAGGGCCATTTTTGCTGTCACATGAAATGACTCTTTTGATCATTTGTGCTCACTGAAGCTGCTAGCAATGTAAGTATGTGAAGATTCATATTCTTTCTGTTAGTTTTGCTCCGTGCAGATATATTGGATTAACAAAAGAGAGAATAGGATTCTTAGTCAATATGTCTGTGTATTTCACTTTTCTGCCTGAGAATATTAAGGCCAGATTCTCATTTACACGAAGCCCACTTGCAATATTCTGGCAACATAAAGATGCCTTAGCAGGAAT
>NW_009917025.1:21194-23065 GCF_000696875.1 Nestor notabilis
TAAATTAAAGCCTCTTTATAATTTTAATAGTGTTTGTAGTTTCACTTGGCTGCAGTACAGGAATGACACATGTCTATACAAATGGCGTTTGCCATCCTGTTGATGGCTGCTGATAATCTCTGTGACTCTAGCCCCTAACTAACTAAACCACGAGTCTGCTGCCGTCCCACCTTTCCAATCCCTTTAAAATGTGCTGGTTTCTTGAAACATCTAAACCAGGATTTAGGATTAAAGAGATTTTGCTGTCCTCCCTTCACCACGTGATCTCCCTTTATGGATCTCTTCTAAATGCCCAGTTCTGCGATGCACAGACAGATTATTCTTATCATGTATGTTGCTTAAATTGCAGAGGAAGGTTCTTCATCTCAGCATGGTTGTACCATACAGAGCACCCTTTTCTTTTTTTGTATTAAGACAAAGAAAATCTGTTGGGACAGAACCTGTATTAAGGGGTCTTGGAGCAAGGAACGCACATATTTTACATGAAATCATTGCAGCTTTTGCATCTTCAGGTCCATTTTTGTTTCTAACCAGTTAAGATCTTGTGTACCAGTGCCTGGTCTTTCAAATGGGAAGTATTGCCCCAGGTAATCTTACAGGGACACAGCAAAAATGAAGAACGTTCAAAAGCCCAGCAGTTTAAAGAGCAGAGTGAGGAACCCGAAGGACGAGGCTTGTAGAGAGGCCTCATGAGCACTATAGAAGACTCAGGGAAAAAATGTCATATCAGCATCTACCTAATATATTTCAGAGAAAATACTGCTTTAGTAATGCGTGAAAGAATGTTATAAGCATTTTGTTAGGCCTATGGTTGTATTCTGATGGTAAGGTCATGTGCAGGACTCGGAAAAGCCATGGAAAAAAAGGCTTCAAAAAGAACCCCAAATGAGTTTGTGTTTGGTTGTTTGGCTTGGGGGGTGTTTAATAATTTTTAGTAAGTGATGACTGCAAAGTGCACAGCCTTAGACTGCCATAGAAACAAATGCAATGCTATTTTCCCTCATGGAAAGCTGGAGCTCTCCTCATTCCTTCCTTTTCAGGGTCATGAGAACTTGGTCCAAAACCTGTTTGTGGTTTAGGACTGACTGTTAGCTTGTCACGAGTCTCAGTCCCTATTGATTTTAAGTAGAGGTATTACACATGGGGAGAATATAAGGAGAAGAAATGTCTGTAGCAAACTAAAATGGCAGGTTTTAGAGCTGCTAAGGAGACTGAGATCTTAACTTATGTAGGGAGAAAGCTTAAGGGTCTCAGTGCAGGTGAAATGACATAAGACTTAAGAAATTCAAATAGCTGTAGGATTCTGTAATGCAGTAAATGCATTCATAAAAACTAAGAGATGAGTAGCCTCGCCATGTATAATAAAGAATGTGACAGCACTCGGCAGACCTTCAGAGAGTGGAACATGTAGTGCAACAGCATTTCTGCAGAAAGCTCTTATCTCCTTTATGCTCTTAAGTCCTCCCTATATTCTTCCTGTAGATGGTCCAAGTCTTCACGGCAACACTTTCTATCCAGACCAGCTGTTCACTGCATTCCAAAAAAAAACATCTGAAAAACTATTTTTCTGCGTTTCTAGGTTAAATATTCTTCCTGTGCTGATGGGTGACTCTGGAGGGATTGTCAGTGACTGGTAAGATAAAGCCACCCTTTCTTTTGGGGGAGCAGTTTACACGAGGAGCATTGTCCAGTCGAATGGGGCTGTTAGGATTCAGTCCGGTGCTGTCACCGAAGCTCAGCTGCCAGGGGCTGTTCACTCTTCTCACTGCATCGCTGTTTGCTGAAGGATAAAACATCCCAACCCCAAACAAACCCATAACTCGAGGAGAAAGGCTGATGCTCCGCTGGGGATCGCGGCCGCCTGCGCGGAC
>NW_009917026.1:0-1020 GCF_000696875.1 Nestor notabilis
AGTCTCAGTGAACAGCGAATTGGTGCTGCCCATGTAAGTGGAATAGCACATAATACTGCCTCGACCCTCTGGAACACAACATCTGGTATCATTTTGGTTTACTGCAGTACTTGATAGGAAAGCACAACCATTTTAAAAAAAACATTTTCAGTTGGAAGAGAAAAACATTAAAAATACGCTATTGCTCTGTAGGCACTGATTAATGGGGTTCTATGGGAAAAGAGTGCGCCCAAGCAGAATTCAAAATTGCATAATTCCTCTTAAAACGAGACAGCCTTGCTGTGACTACAAATAAAAACTAGCTAGGCTATTTCTCTGGCACTGCCTGACTGCAGACCCGACCACTAGGAACCGCCTGCAACACTGGAGTTTGGGCAGGGCTAGGCAGAAGCAACAGGCAGCAACACTGGAAAGTTAAGGTACCTCCTCGTAAGTCAGAGCGCTCCGAGAGCTAAAGCCCATGAAGGGCTTTTATGACACTTACAAAGAGTGGCCTTGAGGGGCTGAGACCTAGGAAGGAGTGAACAGGAGCAGGAAAAGGTTGCTGCCCACAGGCCTGCTTAGAAAGAGCCACTCTGGTGGCCAGTGGCTCAGCTACAAGCCCTGCCCAAGCTTGCCATCAGCAGATGAGTACTTCCCTCTCCTCTCCCCCCGCTGAGCACTGGCAATATAATTTCACTTACGTCCTCCTCTGCAGAGCACTCTGATCAGACTACAGAGCCCTTTCATCCTCTGTGGACAGGGATCTGGACTTCAATAGGATCTGCAATAAAAATCAACTCAAAGCAATTGGGGGGAGGCAGCTGCTGGGGCCTTGGAGAAGGTTAAAGCAGTGCCTGTGCAGGGAACCCTGAAGCAGATTTTCACCTTCCTCCTCACTTCTGAGACTTGTCCTACCCCATGTTATGGCACATGCAGCCTTCGTGCTCCCCCACTCTGGTAAGCAAGATACCTGAGATTAGCAGTCCCAAGCCCCAGTGTCCCTGCACACAGGGGAGGAAAGGTGCGCTTCGGTCTTGT
>NW_009917027.1:0-275 GCF_000696875.1 Nestor notabilis
AGCGCTCAATTGGTAGCAATAACGCTTCACAAAGGACCGGAGAAAACTATTACCCTCTTCCCATATGTCGTGTCAGGAATCCCCCCCCCATTGGGAAGGGACGCCCCAGCCCTATTAAAAGCCAGGGTGACAAATTCACTGTGAGGGCCACTGCCGCACACCCACCTCCACCCATTAGACTGACGTGGAAATGATCTGACCCAGTGTGGGTCGAGCAGTGGCCCCTCTCGAAGCCTCGAACGAATGCTCTTCCCGAGCTAGTCGACCGCGAACTA
>NW_009917027.1:609-933 GCF_000696875.1 Nestor notabilis
GTCCCCGAACAGCCAACGCCCCAACCTCCGCTTCCAGTGGGAAGTGCTGCCCCAAGGAATGATCAATTCGCCCACGATCTGCCAGATCACGGTGGATCGGGCGCTGGCACCGGTCCGGCGCGGTGACCCGACCGCGACTATCGGTCAATACATGGATGATAGTTTAGTTGCTGCACCAACAGGAGGTCGGGTGGACCAGCTGGTGTCAGCAGTGTCCGAAACTAAAACCACACGGGTTCGAAATAGCGAGCGTGAAAGTTAAAAGAGGACCGTGCGTAACCTTTTTGGGCGTAGGGATCACAGGCTCCCATGTAACCCCCCCCA
>NW_009917027.1:981-2061 GCF_000696875.1 Nestor notabilis
TCCGTGCAGTGGCTCCGCAATATCATCTTCATTCCGCCCGAAACCATGATCCCCCTGAACGACCTTCTAAAAGGAAAGAACCCATGGGAACAAGAACTTCTGGCAACAGATGCTTTGGACTCCCTTGACTTTATCAACCAACAAATATCGTCAGCCACGCTCGCTGGGTGGAACCCAAATACACCACTTGATCTGTACGTACACTTCACGGAACGGGGGGGAGGAGGAGCACTGGCCCAGGGCCCCCCCGAAAAAGCTCGACCAATACAATGGATGGTCCTGGGAAAGCCATACCGGGCCTCATTTTCTCCAGGAGGTGAGTGCGTATCAACATCCACAACAGCCCTGGTGCTGGAAGAAGCGCTTCTCTCTCGAAAAGGCACCGTATCGGTCATCCACGTTAACAGCCGTGACCCAATCAAAGGGTTCTTCCAAACTGGCAACGACAAAGCAGACGCCGCCGCAGAAGGATTGTGGACGCTGAGAGACGCACGCAAAATGAGCACACATCCACAACAGCCCTGGTGCTGGAAGAAGCGCTTCTCTCTCGAAAAGGCACCGTATCGGTCATCCACGTTAACAGCCGTGACCCAATCAAAGGGTTCTTCCAAACTGGCAACGACAAAGCAGACGCCGCCGCAAAAGGATTGTGGACGCTGAGAGACGCCCGTCAACTGCACGAGCCTCTCCACATCGGAGCTAAATGCGGGATCTCAATCTCTAACACGAAACACACAATAGCCACGTGTCCCCACTGCCAGAAACCACCACTGTGGTCCAGTGGAGTCCACCCCGGAGGTCTCAAGGCCTCTGAGATGTGGCAGACAGATTTGACGCTCTGTCAACTGCTAAACCCTCGAGCGTGGCCAGCAGGAACTGTAGACCCATATAGCGGAGTGATCGTAGCCACACAACACCGTGAGACCGACTCTAAAGCGACCATCCAACGTTGGCTGACAGCCGTGGCGTGGCTTGGTGTCCCTCACCAGATGAAACCAGCTAACGGTCCGAATTCCGTTTCTAAATCAGTCCAGGCATTCGCGTTGAAATGGGGCATCACCCTAACACATGGCATTCCGT
>NW_009917027.1:2082-2775 GCF_000696875.1 Nestor notabilis
CCAACGAGCGAATCGGACTCTGAAATCCAAATTAGAGGTGCTGGCAAAACCAGGAGGTTTTGCCAACGCCATTCCCCCGGGAGACCAAGCGCGCCTGCTGGCGACCGCTCTTTTAGCGCTAAATCAGTTTCCCAGGGGGGAAGAGATAAATAGCCCCAACCAAAAACATTGGGCCACTCAAGCGCTAGAAGAAGGCCCGTTGGTCATAACTAAAACTGAGCTTGGGGAATGGGAACGAGGGTGGAGGCTCGTCCTTATGGGGAGAGGCTGTGCCGCTGTCAAAAAAGAGGGAGAAGTTAAGTGGTGCCCACTGAAGTCCATTAAACTGGACCTTCAGAATAAAACTAATGCAAACTGTGAGTTTTTGTCCACAGGACTGGATCGTCGGACGCCCTCGTAACTCGTATGTCCCAGTGACGGAGGAAGACGACAAGTCGATAAGCATCCAGTCCACACCTGGGAGTTCCGTGCCAGTGGAACCCACACGACGACGACGTAGCCCCCATGGGAAGGAGCTACGATGCCTTTGTGTGATCCTGATTTTAGGACTGGTCGCTATAGGACACGCAGGGTCAGAGTACCATCCCCATCAGCCGTTCCGATGGGTCTTACAAGACATTGCAAATGGTGAATGAGTGTTAAAGGAAAACACGACAGCAGGTGCCCCAATCTTTACGGTAACGGTGGGGGGAC
>NW_009917027.1:3179-3516 GCF_000696875.1 Nestor notabilis
CTATGCTTGACCCACTAATACCCACGCCTCTACCATATACCATCACGAATAGTGCCGAAGTAACCGCACCAGTACCGGCGCGCACCACCAAAACCAGGTCGCCACGTTGACGAAGGCAGCATCAGGGATGCTCCGAGGGAGCTGGATGTGTTTCAGCAGCCTCCTTTCCCCTGCAAAGGGCTCCCGCTGGAGGTCATGTCCAGCCAAGTGTGTCTGTTGAGGCTTTTCACTACTTGTGATGGCTTCGGCCCCGTCAATATTCGTCCCCTGCTCCTTCAGGATCCGCCTCTTGCCCGAAACACGGAATTCCGGTCCATGGCGGGGTGCTCTCGGTGTA
>NW_009917028.1:0-16998 GCF_000696875.1 Nestor notabilis
TAACAGACTCAGGAGCCGAGCCCTGCCAGGGGCCTGACCACTTACAGGAGACACAAGAGGCTGAGGGAAGGGGCAAGAGCATAGGGCATCAACGTGATGCTTGCTGGAGGCACGGCAGGAAGCCATTCCCCTCCCGTGCACATCGCAGAAAACCACAGCTGGCTGGTTTCGAAAGGGGACCCATGGACAGGCAGAGCCTTTGTCCATGTCCAGGTGCCACTCAGGGGAGCACACAGGTGCCTGGCCCATTTCTGAGACCACAGGCAATGACAGGGCACCAGGAGAGGAGTCTGGCAAAGGAAGAGATCCCAAAATGCCTGGGAGGGCAGTCCAGTGCTCCCCAGCTTGGCTCCTCTGCGCCAGGCCAAGATGGTTCCAGCCCTTGCTGTTCCTTTGCCTTTGGGAGCAGCAAACCTGGGTGTTGCTTTGCCACCAATAGGCCTGGCTTTGGAAGCACCAGTTCCTACACGGGGACCCCAAAACCCCACCTATCTCCGCAGAGACATGACTGCAGCCTGCCCCTGCTGCAGCCCCAGTCAGCTGCGTGAGCAGCACCCTGGGTCTGGAAACAGCAGCAAAGCCCAGCTGGATCTTCCCATCTCCTCCCCTTCATTCCCAATGAACCCCACCTTCAAGGACCCTGCTCCAAGTTGGGGTCCTCAGGAGTGCGTGGTAAACCAGGAAAAGCCAAGTCAATCAGTTGCGTTCCTTGTTCATAAAAGTACATAGTGAGTTTATTCTGTGATGGACTGAATTTGAGACACTTTTTCAGTATCAAGACAATGTGCTGGGCTGAGCATGCCCAAGAAAACAAGAAAAAGTAAGAAAAGGACTAATTTCACCACACCATCTGCAGAGAAGTGACTGTTTTCCTCAGCTTAGCAGTCTCCACATAAGACCGATGGGGCAGAGGCCACAAGGGCTGAAGACCCACATTCAGTATAGACCCAAGGGTGCTGTGTGAGACACCAGTGACCCATGAAGAGAGACAAAGACATTTACTGAGCACATTCTCATCAAGACAAGCAAGTAAACAAAAGGGCAAGCGAAACTAATTAGAGAAATATCCTATAAAGAAGTTATTTGGTCATAAATGGACACCAGGCTGGAAGCACCAGATATGATGGTTCCCAGGTATTTTGTTTTCCCCCAGAAGGTCAGGCAGCCCTTTGACTTATAAAATTCAAGAACTACAGTTGTAAAGTCTTTTCCAACCTCTGTTCTTTGCCTGCAGAGAGAATATATGTGCATGAGTCTGTATTTCAGGTGGCTGGGGCCAAGGATAACTCAAAAGGTCTTCAAAAAGGATAAAAAAATCCTTTGTTGCACAGCAGCTCCCAAACCATGATTTTGATAGAAAACAGGCACAGTCATATGAAAAGCTACACACAGCACACAAAAGGCAACAAACAGAAGTATGTGAGTTCAGGCAATGGTTGAATCATTTTAACATCAGCTGAAGCTTTGAAAATGTTATTAGCATGTAGTTAGGAGTCTCTTCTTTGCATCTCCGGAAAAGAGCAGCCAGCAGCACACCAGAGCAAGCAAGGTGCATAAGCCCTTGTGTGCCATTGTCTATGGGGAGCAAAAAGGCCCCAGGTGCTCTCTTGGTGTTGTGGGAAATAGCAGATAGTTCATTGAGCAGTTTCATTTTTATGACAGTGCAACAAATCCATCAAGGTCAGCTTGAAACAGTCACAAGACATAGGTGTTCACACCATACGTTGTCATCCTTTTGTAAAAGGCTGCGCATCTCCTGTAGCACTTAAAAAGCAATACCTATTTTTAAATGTAGGTCTCCAAATGGCATTTTGGAGTGGGAAACAACATTTAGAGCCCAGTTTTGTGTCTCTGATTTGCGTAAGACCGTGCTCTCACATAGCAGGGACAACAATGAACTCCATGGGCTGGTCCCACCCGGGTCTGGCTGGCAGCACTGCCTCTCTGAGCCATCACAGCCTGGTGGGGGTTGGATCTGTGCCAGTAGAAATCTTCCCTTCAATTGTTTGAGCTTTGGATGAGGACTGACTTGCACAGACTTTTAAATGAGCCTTGCTGAGATTTGCTGAAGAAGGCCGCTTCAGCACATGCTGTCCATTTAAAGGTCAGCAGTTCAGGGATAAGCTTCACCAGGCAGAAGCAGGCAGTGGCCAGGATCAGCCATTATCCTTCAGACAGATCATAAATTACTTTATCCTTCAGGTTGGGTGCTAAAAGCAAGAACCTGAATGTCTCCTAGACTGTGAGGGACACCTGAAACGTGGATCTTTCTCAGGTGTAGACAGGGGCTCTTTCCCTTCCCTCCCTTCCTTTACAGCTGTGCAGTGGCACAGCACCAGCCCCGCTGCAGCTCCATACTCAGCCTGGCTTCCCACACCCTCATGTGCTTCCCATATAATCTCAGTTGTTGTTCTAGGCAGACAGCTCTGTTTTTACTTAAGGCAATTCTATGCCTTTCATTGTGTTTTTAATTTTCATTTCAGCAAGATTCACTCCCATGACTGTGCTTTCTGGCTTCTTCCAGCTTTTGTCCTTTATTTTTACTGCTGGAGTCAGAGATGATTATCTCTCAGAAAGAGTTCTCAGCTGCATTATGTTGATGGTAAGTGCTGTTTTTCCTGCCCTGTCTGATTTTCCATGCAAGATGCTTTTCATATAGCTTTAAGTGTTTTATTATTTGCAAATTGGTTGCCACGTCTCCAAGTTTCCCTTTCCCTGCTGTGGAAAGTGCCAGCATTGCTGTAAGGAGGGGACTGCTGCCTCTGGCAGGCCTGAAGAAGCAATCAGCTGAGTCTTAAAGAGGACCACGGAAACCTCCCACAAATGCAGGCAGTTCTGGGGCACTGTGACCTCCGGGGTGGTACTGCAGTGTCTTTGAGCACCTCTGTCTGAAAGCAACAGGGACATTCCTGTGCCAGGGCACGGCTCACTGAGAGACAGCACACAGGCTTCCCAGCAGAGAGCACATTCAGGTGCTAGTACACAAGCTGTGACACTCCATCCTTACCAGCACGTTATCCAGCATGCCATGGAAATCCTCAAACCATCACTTCTGCTGCCAGCTCTGGTAGATGCTCAGGCAACAGGGAAGCACTGGTGAAGACCAGGACTAAAGACAGATCCTCATGCCACCCAAAGTCAGTACAAGCTGGACCTGGCCAAGACTGTCCGCCAGAGCATCATTTTCTCCACGACAGGAGGTTTCTGAAGATGCCACGTGAATCTCCAACTACGAATAACATTGCCAGAGAAACACCCTCCCCCTCCCTTCAGGCAGAGGAGATAGGCATTCCTCAGCCTCTCCAGCTGCGCTCTGCATTAGCCTTCCCCACATTTCCTTCCCAGCACCACTGCTGCCTGCTCATGCTTTGGACCATCAGTTCTCAGCTGCTTCTTCAGCCACCTTTTACAGGTCCACAGTGGCCTCGCTGGTCCTACACACATATTACATAGAGCATACCATAAGCTTTCTCACATCACTTACGGCACTAGCACCCAAAGCTAGAGGAGCAGACAACACTGTAAGAGAAGGCAAGAGCATTAAAACAGTGTCACCACATTGTCACAGGTCACCAGCAACACAAAAGGTGCAACAAGGTTCTTGTCGCCTCAGCTGACCCTGCTGCCCATGCCCTGCAGGGGACACTTAAGTGGCTTCAACCAAGACAGTGCTGTAACCTCAGCATCTGAGTTTTTTCCTCCCTGCCTACTTATTGGGTCACTCTATTGCTCATCTCTCAGCTCTACAATACCTCCCAGCAGGTCCGTGCCTATGTAAGACCCTCACACCATACAACATCCCACAGGCTTGTGAAATAATATGTAGTCAGGGCAATACAATAGAGCAAGCACTACTGAGAGCCACTGCTGGCTCAGCATTTTTATTTTCAATCAAAGCAGCATTTTTTATTTTTTGTAAAAGTTTTCCCCCCTTTGGCATTTTCATTAGAAGACCAACAGGAAAAAAAGCCCTCAACAATCCCTGAGTGAAAGTTATAAGCAGCCTGACACCTGGTAATGAGATATTTCAAGCTACGGGCTGGCACTTTTATGGTATTTCTAAACCAAGCACTCAATCAAGTGATCTTAGAAAGAACAGAAAGTTTGTTACTCCCAGGCATATGTCTTAAGGTTTTTCAACTTACATTTCAGCAGTGGAAGAATACAGTACAAATAAGGCAGGCAAATACCTGGCGAGTAAATACTTTTGCCACAGCATAATTATTCCCTTCAATGGGAAGGCTTCCAAGACAGCTTCTGAGACAGTACTCAGCATTCACAGCCAACCTGAGAACCTCTTGGCTCCTCATTGGAAATGTCTCATGATTTTTCTTAAGGAAACAGAGCTTAGAGAGTCCCTTATTTTGTCCTCCCAGTTCTCCTCCTTTCCCAAACAGCTCTGAAATACACGAGCCAGCTTCCCTCAAGGTTTAAACAGGACAGTAAAGGTCCAAGATCATCCATTTCCACCTGTTCTTACACTGAAACATATGCAGAAGACATGAAAAGTGTTACTGCTGTTGCAAAGCAACAACTCAAAGATGATGCTTGCTGAACCACTCGAGTCCAGAAGCTGTTGCAAGCCAGAGTCTGCCCAACACACAGACCCTGCCTTCCTTCCTTCCTTTCCTTCTTCCCTCTCTTCCTCCCTCCTGAAACTTGGGGAAGAAATGGCACTCATAGTGGGAAGCACTCCTGTCTCAGGGTGAGAAACCCCAAGCCTCAGAAGGGGCCCAGCAGCAGTGAGGCTGCCAGACCCTGGCATTGCCAGCATGACCGACCAGGCTCTGGGCAA
Source organism: Nestor notabilis (assembly GCF_000696875.1). Classification (NCBI taxonomy): domain Eukaryota; kingdom Metazoa; phylum Chordata; class Aves; order Psittaciformes; family Psittacidae; genus Nestor; species Nestor notabilis. Next base: position 4,796 of record NW_009917028.1, read on the forward strand.
GTGAGCAAAAGCACCTCCCTGCAGAGCCTCCACCACCACTCCCAGCTAAGAGTGCCAGGTATGGGGGCACCTGAAAGCACCCAGCACACAAGCACAGGAAAAGCAGGACAAGATGATGAGCAGGTTCCCACCAGCAGAAAGGCAGGGAACCTGCACAGTGAACCTTATCTCCATCACCAGTCTCCACTTGGAGCACCCAACTCCTCACAAGACAATAAAGCTTTCACCCCACCACCCACACGTCTGTAAGTAAATTCCTGTGAGATAACTGGGATGTTTCCACTCCCCTCCCACTCCAGCCACAGCTCACTGTCAGGGCTGAGGCACTCAAAAGCACAGCAGAGCCACCACAGCGGGCAACTGTTGGGAATGGAGATGGGAGAGAAAAGTGGGGTTCTTGTGCTGTTGTCCCACTTGTCTCCTGTTTGATACAAGGAAGGGAAGGGTTTTCTCAAAGCACAGCCATGCTTCGGCCACTTGCTCATCTCCCACACCAAATGATGCCATTCAAATGTCGGTGCTAATTGCAGAGACAGGAAAATCATCTGCATTCTGCCCATAACAATCCGTTGTTATTTTTATGCACGCACACACAGACACGAGTAAAGAACCCTTCTCATTTCAAGCTGTGCTATTATGCTAACTACAGAGAAATAAATATGCCACACTGTAGCTAATAAGTGTCATTCACATCAGTATTTATTCCAAACATGTTTCCCCCATCATGTCTGTTCTGCCTGGAATTGCTCATCACTAAAGAGGAGACCTTTATTTCTAGGGATTTAAGCAGACAGGAGAGAGTTAGCAATTAAAGCACACTTTTGTACAGTTTAATTTGTTTAATTTCAGCTATCAGGGAGTGTTATCTGCTATCACTGTACCTTTCTACTTCTGGAGCCACCACCTATCAGCACTGGGTTTATATTTCACTAGTTTGCAAGATGGGTTTTCCCACATGGCCATGGGAACAGGGCTGACTTGACAGGGCAAGCAATGGGCTTGTGTTTTGCAGCTCCATGCCACACACTGTAGGAATGGATCTCTGTGAGGAAACAGGCTCAGAGTAATTTTCATTCATGCTCAGACACATTCCTGTACCCCAGCTCCCTAACACCCCACATGGGTTTTGCTCTCACCCAGCACCTGCATTAGGTGATGTCTGTGGGTGACTGCTGCGCTGGGAGCTGCCCCAGTGCTCCCACAGCCACACTGGGAGCTGCCGGCAGCTGAGCCAGGCACCTTCAGTTACTCCCTTGAGGGATTATTTCTGTGCTCATCAAAAGCTGGCGAGGACTAAATGTCATTCAAGAAAAGTATTTCAGAGCTAAAAATACTCTCACGATTTTTGCTTCCTTCCCAGAGCAAACATCTGCTTGGCAGGTAGCAGATGAATTTAGTAGTCCTATGACACACGTCTCATCTTCCACCTGACGGCACTTCACACACGCAGTAAGGCATCACACCAAGCTCAAACTCCCGCTACCTGGGCTGAACTATAACCCTTTTTCACATTAAACTGGAAATAGAACCGAGTCAGAAATCCTCCACCAGTAGTGGGAAACAAGCAAGGCTTTGACTGCTGCCCAAGAGGGACAGGTCCACCTGCCCAGCCACACCACACAAACACAAGCAATGACCCACAGGCCGCCTGGGTCAGGTAAAAATGGCTTCAAATCTGAGAAGCACAGATGCTTAACTGAGGGGCTGATGTTGCTGTGCTGAGGAATGAATCCCAAGGACTGAACGAGGGCCAGCACTAATTACCAGCCCACAAAGACTTGTGGATTGTATGTCGAGGATCCTGTTATGCAAGAATACAGCTGGGCATGTTATTGCAAGTAAGGAGACAACCATCCATACGAATCGCAGAGGTGTGGGGAGAAAAGGAAAAGAAAATCCTTTCGTTTTCCCTCTTTTTCATTCACATGGTTGAAGGCCTGATTTGTAAAGATACTAAAAACCTAAAGTTCTCATTGATGTCCCTGGACTTTGCTCTTTAAAACTGCACAAAACAGTGGACCAAACACCAATTAGGCTCCAACCATAGAGCTAATGAGACTGGGAAAGTACCCCAGAGCTGGGTTTCAGCAGCAGCTTTTCTTTTAACCTCACTCGTCACCTGCTTTTCTCCTCCTGCTCCCAGATATAATCCTTGCTCCTTCCTGCTTACAGCCTGAAAGCACAATTTACTTGCATCAGTGGAAGACAAGAAGAATGGTTACGCCACATTTCTTCCCCACAATGGAAGGGGCAAATCCCGCTCTAATCTAGCTGGAGAGATGAAGATGGAAGGGTGATGCACGCACACGTTTCTACCCAAGATCACATACCAAGTATTTTGCTACTCCTGCCTTTTTCTTATTTTCTTATATTAGGGCAAGAGAGACATCTAGAGATCATAGGCAGGGGATTGCAAGCTTCTGGAAAAACAGTTTTCTGTGCAGCATGATCTGTTCACAGAGTGGGAACAATAAATAAAACAAATGAAATATGAAACATATCAACTCCTGGTTATAAACAACTAAGGCCCAGGAGGGAATAGCAACAGATTATAGAGTAGCGGGAACACTCTCTGTTTCTATGGCTTGCCCTCACACACCACCACCCCCAAACTGTGAAGAAAAGCACCCCCTTGGCAGACAGAACGTTTAGGAGGGGTCACATTCCCTGCTAGGGCAGCCTGTCCAAAAGCAGACAACGCTACAGGAATGCATATACAATGATTAACTGCAGCACTAGCAGATAAAACTTTCAATAAAATGGAACTATGATAGACCTGGAACTTGAATGCTGCCCTTTTAATCCCAAATCAAAGGCACATGTCCATCCCACCAGCACAATTGCACCAATAGCATTCTCTGTTTTCAAGCCAGTCACAAGACTGATGAGATGCGGTGTCCTGTGCTTCCCAGCAGGCCAATGGTATGGATTTTAACTTGTGCTCCCTATATAAATATATACAGGTTCATGTTAGCAGCCACACACTGAGCAGGAAGGTTGCTAAACTCAGCAAAGTCAGATCAAGAATACCAGGACAGCTTTCAAAACCATGGGTACAGCTAGGTAACAGTGGGTACCAGGACAACCTGATTACAGTAAGAGTGGTCCTAGCAAAGCTTGAAACTCTCATTACCTTCACCAGAACCACATTTCTTTGTACATGTTCTCTGTTTCTAGTGCTTTTATGAGATTATCCTTACATATCTCATACAATAAATGAAACTGGATTAACTGTAAACTAAGCAGAAAGTTTTATGCCTTCAGACATCCTCATTTGCTTTGCCTGAGAAGAACAGGAGAAGGTCAATGGATATTTTTCTCCCCCAGCAGAAGATGCACCTCATGTATCGAGTAATAAAGTCTGCCCAGTTAATTCTCATCACTTGCTATGTCAGCACTTCTTTTTTTGTATAAATAGTTGTAAACAAGACCAAATTAATTCAGGTCATGAGCTGGTAGTCAAAATAGAATGTACCAGAGCAAGGAGATGGTGACCAGAAAAACAGTACTTCTCTTTTAAAACAGAACTGCATGAGTTAAGTGGCAGCTCTTGAGCAGAGAAAGCATCGGGAGCAAGAACAGAGGCCACCAGCTGCTGAAACTCCTTGGCTCTACTAGAACAGTCCTCTGGACTAAACTGTGATTAAATCCACCCACATATTTACTGGGAGCCTGATATTTGCATTAATTGGCAGTAAGACGCTGAACAAAAGTCTTGTCTTTAAGTTAACTAAATAGCATTAGACAAGACAAAAGAAAAATCTTGTTATTTCAGAGTATGCAATTTTAATTAAAACATCCAAAATAATGACTTGGGCAGTCCCAGATCCTTTAGAAACAAATGGTGTCTTCTGTCCTCTACCATCAGCCTTATCTGCACATCCTGACCTGTGCATCACCATGCTCCCTGTTCCTGTATCCTGTAGGCAGGACCCCACACCAGCCATGAGCATCTCCTCATTCTTTCACTGCTGTGAAATAACTACTTGGTGCAAAATCCACTGGAGCAAGTTCTAAAGCCTCACTTACCACTTCTGCCTGTTTTCTCCCCCTGCTTTCTGCCACACCACCACACACATCCTTGTCTGTCATTGCTGGCTTGCATCTAGAGTCTGGTAGGCAAAAAGAGACAAGAAGGTAACTTCAGACACTTGGAGACCCAGGTTTACTTACTGCTTGCATTTCTGGTGCAAGTAATTGGCACATGAGTTTGGGAAACGAAACACATGCTCCAGCCAGGGGAACGGATCTGATTGAATTACCTGTTGTAGAAAACAAACAAAAGGATGAGAAGGAGAAAGTGAATTTCCAGTGAAGCCACTGTTATGCACTAGGCTTCTTACCCTGTTGGGGTATTTCGAAGATCCACACTTACCTCCCATATTATCTTAAGCCAGGCTCTGTTGCATTAAAGACAGGAAAAAAAATCTCTTTGTGGGCCAGAGCACAGGAGAAGTCACGATGATTAGCTCTGCAGAAGGAGCAGGGACGCCTCTCTCACAGATCGCCCTCGAAGTCGGATGCTGCCATCTGCTGACAACTTCTCACTGCAACAATAAATAGATAATGCGAACAACGTTTCATCCTGTTCTTAAACAGTGGCATAAGTAATCGGTATCTGAAGTACTGATCATGTATCTGACAGGAGAAGTGAGACCAGGCTGTACGCTGCAAATGGGTCATCAACCATCTCCCAACTACTTCTAACTTAATAAACACTTGTCCTAACTCTAAGTTGTGACCCCATTTCACCACCTGTGACTAGGACTACTGATGCTCACCTTCTTGTGAGCAGCTAAGGAGGGACTACAGGCAGCACAGCATCACCATGCACTATCCATACCTTAACAAGCCTCCTCACAGCACAACAGCCGGGCAAGTGGCTGTGCTCACACACCTAGGTGTTGAGGTTTGGCATAGCAAGCAGAAGCAGACCTCCAGCCAAAATGCCGAGGCTTCTCTCTACATCTGGAAGAGCATGGAGGTGACACACCACTGACAGGCGGTGTTAGGCTGCAGGTATCTGGGATAGCACCAGATGGAAAGTTTGGTAATTCCAGGGGTTGTTTGCAACACAGATGCTCTCCCAAGGAGCCACCCACCCTCCCAGATTTCTCCACAGGAGGTCAGCTGCCCCTGTCCCATGGCGGACTCCTCTGTCACCAGTGTTCCCCCTCTGCTCCACTGCTACCAAACACCTTCTCTAAACTAACACCCAGCCTTCACTAGCAGTTGCAACCCATACTGCTCATTCAGCTTTCCCTCTCACCTCTCCCTGTTAATCCTTTTATTACCCAAAATGACAGTTAACTTTTACCTACAAACTGCTTTCCCAAGGCATATGCCCGGAGCTCACAAAACAGCACCGAGGCTTAAAACCACCCAACAAACCACTTTCAGATTTAAACATGTCTGAGAATGAAGAATTCCTGCACACGGATTTAAAGCAGTTGTGTTGCACAGCATGTCCTAATCCTGCCTGTCAGCTCCCAAGTCCCACCTCAGGAGTTCCTGGGATCTCAGCCAGCAGCAGGACTAAAGCTCTCATCAGTAAGGCACAAGCTCAGAGATCATCTTAAAAACTCACATCAGCTGCGGAGAGCCAGCGAGTAGTCACATTTGTTAGCTGTGCTGTGGAAATGGTGCATCTGCTGCTGCATGCTCCAAATCACTCTTTGTACATCAGAGCTCTAATTTCCATTTAATAATCCTACAAAAGTCTTTGGGCTGGCTTGTGAAATAAATTAACAGTCTATTCCCAACTCAAGAGTTATCAGAAATCCTGTTACCTCAGAAGTCTCTGTGGTGGGGAAGGACATACACGGGTGACTGGTTCAGAACTGATGTGTGTGTCCTGTATAAAATTGGTTTAAAACTTGAATGTCAGACCAGCAGGGAACTTGAAGCTGTAGTAAGTTCATCTAAAAGGAAGCCTTAAAGTGCCACTGACCTTCTTCCACCTGGTATCAGAAACTTGTGTTCTATTCTGGATTGAGTCAAGATGGAACAGTGGAATCTTGATATGATCTTCAGGGTCACTCTGAGCAAGAAATACAAAAGCTCAGGTCTGTATCAGCTCTTAGTACTGCAGAATTATCTCCATTAATGATAAAAAAATCCCCTGTAATAAAAGAGCTCATTTGACAAGAAAAAAGGGGTCAGGGCAGACTTCTGACTTTCCAGCTGCTCTTTGTAATTCAATGTACAGATCCTTATCTTCAGCTAAGGAAATTTGCTTCAAATCAAACTGAGAACTGTACTGATCACATTTGAGTGTTCTGCTGCCACCTGCAATCCACATTCTGTGATCTTAACATGCAGGTGACCAAGCCAAAACAGCTGAAGTAGTGAGTTTTATCATTCCCCTGCTCTTCTCAGACACGGTGCAAGTCTGATACAGGATGCTGGCATTCACCCCACAACACCCAGAGTAAGCACTTCCATAGCTCTGCTGCTGGCCCCTTGCTCCTCAGGGAAGAGCCACCGCAGGCGAGACTGTGCTGCTTGCCTACAGTCAAGACCTGTTTGCCCAGCAGCAGCATCCTCTCCTTTTCTCCATAACAAGTAACAGACTACCCTGCAACAGGTTACACAGTTATGAATACTTTGTGCCTGAAGGCAAGTCACTTCCACCCCAAGGCTCTCCATGTCACCTTCACAGCACAATCCCTCTGACTTGAGCAACTAGATGTATCAAGCACCAGGGCATATTGCCAAGAAGGAAAATTGTTTCCAACTGTTTGTATCATGAGAACCACCAATTCAACAGCTGTTTCACAGCATGGTGAAACAGGCTTCCTACATTTCAACAGGCTCCTTCCCAATAGACTCCAAAGAAAGCAAGGCAAGGGATTTCCAGCTGCTGTTAAAGGACAATGCAATCACCCAGAAGCTTGCTCCCCATTCTCCACCATCTGGAAGTAGCTCCTCAGCCAGTCACCTCTCTCGTACCTGCTTTGAAAGGTGTTGATTTTTCTGTATCAAGTACATTACACCCTCATGCATCAGCTGCCTGAAACAAAGAGCAACAACTCATTCAATACTTAATATTCACTATCTCCAAGTTCATATATCCTTATTGCCCCACTCCAGAAACTTTAAGAAATCCTGAACAGTGACATCATGCAAGATGCAAAGCAGCTGCACAGCAACTACCCCATTCAAAATGCCTGTTTCAAAGAGCTTTCAAAGTAGAAATTTGAAGAAAAAAATTAGTAATTCACCTCTCAGGTACTCCTTAGCTGCAAGATGAGGAACAAGTTTGTGATCTGAAATCAAACTTCAACCATCTTAATTACTCTACAGTCCTACATCTCGTAACCTCCCAAAATATAATGAGGAAATACCTTCTAGCAAGGCATCTTCTATTACTTAGCCAAAAGGTGAAACTACAGAGTCCCATATATGTAACTGGAGACACAAATACCGAACACACGAGATGTGACCCCACAGCGTAATATTGAGTACACAGCTTAGCATGAGAGCACCCCTGAGGAGGCCATTCTGTACAGTGACCTGTAAGTGTCCCTCAAATCATAACTATTGAAAGCAGGTTCTATGATAAACAGAAATAAAAGTTAGGACTGGGGACGGTGTGGAACCCAAACATCCTCTGAAGTTGGAACGTGAGCACTACTGAAGAGCTGCCTGTTAAAACACTAGCACAGGTAGTGTTCGAAGTCATTAAAATACTGACTGGAAACACCAGAGTCCGTTTGAACAATTTATTAGTATCCTCTTTTTTTACAAGTTTTAGAAAAAGAATCCCAGGATTTTGCCTCCTGTGTGTTTTCGCCTAGCCTCCTCATGGTCCATGATGCCAGCTGAGGTTGTCAGAACAATGTACCTGTGAAGAAAGAACAAATGTTCAGTTTCTGGTTCTGCCATACGCTCGCACTGAGCCGACAACACTAACTTCATTTCTGTCTGTGTATTCATGTCATATTCATGTCTGTAATTTTCATTACAACAGCAATATCTGTCTGTCTAACAAAGGGCCTAATGGAAGGTCAGGTTATCAGACAATGACAGAGAAACTCCTCTCACAAGTATAATTCTGCAGCGCAAAACACACACAGATGAGCTTCTGCTCTCCAAACATTTGTATCTCAGCAAGACGTTTTCTTGCACGTTCCCACTGTAAAGTCAGTTCAGCTGTTGTAGCAGCAACTCTACAGTTTCTAAACAAAATCTAATTCTATTTTATAAAGACATTTTTCTTCAGAGCAGGCAGAGTTGCCATGGTGGCAGACACTTAGTCTCTCTGAGCACAGATGAATACCTGGATCTGGACTGACACATGAAGCAGCCTTTGCCATTGCTAACACCAACATCTGGATTACCAGCCTGCTTCACCCACACTGCTTCAGGTCTGAGAACCTCTTGTTCCACCACTACAAACACTATTCTGCCTTCCCTGAGATTTGACTCAGTGAATTTTGGGAAAGAAAAATACACGGCACAACAGGAAGATTTCTATGTTGTGGAGGTTTGTTTAACAGAGGCTCCAAGTCTCTTATCACCCCGTATCTAATCAATTCATACACAATCAGGAAGTTTAATTTAAACTAGTGTAACTTCCATCGACCTGGTAACTTACAGTTCTCCTCCCCCCTTCTCTGTATGGCCATCAATAAAATTAAAATCATAGAATCATAGAATGGTTTGGGTTGGAAAGGACCTTAAGATCATCTAGTTCCAATCCCCCTGCCATGGGCAGGGACACCTCACACTAGACCATGTTGCCCAAGGCTCTGTCCAACCCGGCCTTGGAACACCATCAGGGATGGAGCATTCGTAACTTCCCTGGGCAACCTGTTACAGGACATCACCAACCTCACTGTAAAGAACTTCTTCCTTATATCTGAATTTCCCCTGTTTAAACCAATTACCACTTGTTCTATCACTACAGTTCTTGCTGAAAAGTCCCTCTCCAGCATCCTTGTAGGTCCCTTCAGATACTGAAATGTGTAAGAGAAGTCTTATTCTCCCAGTAAACTACAGAACTGGTGAGACCAGGATTCACCAAAGCCAAGCAAAAATAGGGCTTTGCTTATCAGTGCCCTTTAAAACTGGTTAAAAGGAGCATTTATATGGGAGATTGATTTTTAGACTGGTATCTACCTCCAGAGTGATGAGAACGAAAGGTGTCAGGCAAGTTTAATTCACACAGTATTGAAGTGTAAGAACCTCCCCCACATTTTTACATACAACATGGATTTAACTCTTTTCCGTACTCACCCAAACTGACGTGAAGGCAGCAGGTTGTTCTGCCACTTTTCCAAATCCTTCAGCTGAACATCAAATCTGGGACTGATTACACCACACTGTAAAACAGAATTCCATTACAAACTGAAGAACTTTATGCAATGGATTTGCACATTTGTCATTCCCCTTCACTGGATAAAGGAATTTAACAACTGCAATTAAAATATTCTTAGCAGCAAAAGATCAGAGTACTAAGAAGCCTATTCCATTACCCGCAATACACATGAGCACTTCTTCTCAGGTAAGTCAAGACTCTCTCACTACTCAGCTGTTATTTCCTTAGCAGTCTTGCCTCCTCCTCACAACCTCCTCCTTTTCACTTAGAGTGACTTACACGTACACTGCTGAAGCTAAACTAGTAATGCCTAGATCTGGGAGAGCACAAAAGCATACTACAAATTGCTGAGGATTATTAAGCATCCTGTATCATCAGAAATCCTGTGACTGCTCAGGGATATTCTACTTCTAATCAACCGCTACTACTGCCTCCAGTTACCTCACTGGCTCCAAATATTCCTAACTCCCCAAGAGCAGCACACCTTCCTTCACTCATGGACATTTTTCTGAACCAAACAACTGTTCCCTTACTGCAACTGCTGAGAGCAACATTCTATCCAGCTGCACTCCAGATCTGTTACAAAACCATCCCAGGAGTTCAGAGAACACTATACTCAAATCTGACATACTTTTTTTTACAGACTCATACCACTAGGAATTTGGGTGGTGTCAGAACTCTGCCTATGACACTCAAGCAATGTTCACTTGCAATTTCATCATGGAGATAGCCCCCAACAGGTCCTGACCAAGTAATTTTCATAGCACCATAGAGTGGTTTGGGTTGGAAGGGACCTTAAAGCTCACACAGTTCCAACCCCCTGTCACGGGCAGGGACACCTTCCACTAGAGCAGGTTGCTCCAAGCCCCTGTGTCCAACCTGGCCTTGAACACTGCCAGGGATGGGGCAGCCACAGCTTCTCTGGGCACCCTGTGCCAAGGCCTCACCACCCTCATAGTAAGGAATTTTTACCCAATATCTAACTTTGTTTTTTTCTTCACTGAAGAGACACCTTTCACTTGAATAGCTTAACTGGAAACCACAATGCACAGCAAGCCATCACAGAACTAGACAGCTCAGTATTTTGAGACAAAAGCATTAAAAAAATAAAAATAAATAAAAAAAAAAAAATCCAAAACACACACAAATACTTCTGATGCCCCAGAACTTAAAAAGCAAAAATTAACACAACATTCAACTTTCCCTCAACTACAAGCAAAGCCCATCTAGTGGCAGGAGAAAGACTTTGACTCCTCAACACTTACAGGTATCAAACATCAACCGGAAAGCAGCTCAGTTCCTATCTCTTAAGAGAGTCTTCTAGACACCTTAAACATCAAAGAAAGTGGGAACTCACTAGGTAGCCAGAAAGCCTTTAAAGAGAGAGAAACACAGCACACTTGCAAGCAGACTTCCCTGAAAATATATCTTCCATATTCAGAGTTTAAAAGAAATTTAACTAGTCACCCAAACCATTAGGAATCCAGAAAAATTAAGAAGCATTTGATAACCACTGAGAATACCCATATTACTCTCAGTTACATGGATCCCATAAATAACACCTCCCTTTCAGAACTGGAGCACACAAGCATTTAAAATTAATAAATTAAAACATGTTCCTAGAGAACTGAATCCAGAAAGACAAACCCTACCTTATTGAGTCTGCCTGTGAGATTAACAACAATCTTCCCAGCTCTGTGGTCATCAATTATCTCAAATTCGCCGATGTAACCTACAGATTAGCAAACAGACAAATCAAACATGTAATACTTAACTACATTAATACAACTCAACTCATTAATATAACCATGTTGTACAAAACTAGTTCAAGCACCTTGATTTGCTTTTAGCCAAAAAGCCCCTTAACACAACGGCACCCGCGGAAGCCACAAAGGAGAGGGGCCAGCGCTGCACACCCTGCACTTACCGTGCTTCATCATCACAGTTAAAAACCGGACGATTACTTTGGAGCACGGCCTAATGAGAACTTGGCGTTTCCCACGTTTCTCTGCATTGTTGATGCTTTTGAGAGCATCGGCTAGAACGTTCATGCGCACCATGGTGCCTGCAGGGAAGAGGAGAGGCAGTTACGGACACCTGCCTTTCAGCACAGAAATACTGAGCAGGACACTTCTTAAAAGATCTGAAGGGACAGGAAGTTACATTAAACCTTAGAAAGCATTCTCAGGCTGAAAACAGATTTAATCACATACTCAGGTATGCTCAAGAGGAGTTGCAACTATCATGACAAGTCAGGGAATCTGACACACGAACTTGGCTTTAGCAGCATGCACAGACAAACATTTTTAAGACCACCATCCAGACATTTCATGGATATGACACCTTTCACAGACGAATCGTTTGGGACTTTAAAAGCCAGTTGTGCAGTATTAGCCCTGTCTTTAAAAATTAGGTCATAGCTGCTATTAAATACACTAGATACTGCTTGGCTTGCTTATCTGCAAAATCCCTGCAGGATGCATGCACAACACGGCACTCTGAGAAGGACACCAGGCATCAACGCTTTCATTCTTGTGATAAACTCAAGAGCTGGACTACCATAGGCCACGACATGACCTGGTACTGTCGGCCTGCCAGAGAGCCGGAGCACTGCCAGAACTGGCCATGACGGTGCTCCTCACCGCGCCACAGGGCCCTTCCTGAGATGGCAGGTCCTGCGGCACATGAGGCTTTTACCACAGAGCCAGGACCCCCAGACGAGCAGACCTGGCTAACTGCTGCCCAGGGGGCGAGTGCAGCCAGACGCCCTTCCCAAGGGCCGCCTCCTCTCCCAGGGCCCGCACACCGCCCGCTCCCCCAGCCCTCCGCTACCTCCTCCCAGGCAGCACGGTCCTCACTCGCCGAAGTCCACAGACTCCGC
>NW_009917029.1:0-208 GCF_000696875.1 Nestor notabilis
CGGAGGGCAGCGGGGGCCGTGAGGGAGAGGCCCGCCCTACCGCCCTTAGCCAGCCAATCGGGAGGCCGAGGGGTGAAAGGTGCCCGAGGAACTGCCCAATCAGGAGTGGAGCGGGGGGTGGCCGTTTAACTGCTATGACAAGCAGGGTAGGGGGAAAGGTGGGTCTGTGGCCAGTGCCGGGCTCCCCACTGCGGGAGGGACAGCGAGG
>NW_009917029.1:336-3615 GCF_000696875.1 Nestor notabilis
GCAGAGAAGGGCACTGGAGCTGGTGCAGGGCCTGGAGCACAAGTGTGATGGGGAAGGGCTGAGGGACCTGGGGGGTTTAGTCTGGAGAAGAGAAGGCTCAGGGAGGACCTTATCGCTCTCTCCAACTGCCTGACAGGAGGATGGAGCCAGGAGGGGGCTGGTCTCTGCTCCCAAGGAACAAGGGATGGGACAAGACGAAACGGCCTCGAGCTGCACCAGTGGAAAATTTCTTCCCTGAGAAAGTCTGATCAGACATTGGAAGAGGCTGCCCAGGGCAGTGGTGGAATCAAACCACGGTTCACAAACCATGTAGACAAGGCCCTTAGTGACACAGAAACATAGACTCATAGAATAGTTAAGGTTGGAAAGGACCTTAAGATTATCTAGTTCCAACCCCCATGGGTGAGTGGTGGCCTTGGCAGTGCTGGGGAACAGTTGGACTTGATGATCTTAAAGTTCTTTTCCAACCTAAGTAATTCCATGATTCTAAGACTCTGTTCAGCTCTAGGGTGCGTGGGCACTCAGCACCACCCCTTTACATTTTTGCCATCCACTTTCTGTAGCACTACATTAAAAAGTAAATAGTTGTGGGTGAGGAAAGATGATAGAGAAGCCTAAGGCTGACCTTATAGAAGTTCCTTCCTTTAAACAGTACACAGAAAGACATACACAAAATAAAACCTACCTACCACGCAGCCTTCTCAGCTGACCCCCTCCAGTCCTCTCACTGCTATCAATTCGTATCCAGTTGTCCATTAGCAGCTGGTTAAGCAGCACAGGAGTTGAGGTGTAATGCTGATGAGTGTAATTGCTGCATTGCTGGGAGCAGTTGTAGGATGGGGTTTTTTGGTTTGTTTTTTTTATTATTTTTCTAACTGTAGTATGTTTTGTGGGAGGCAGGGAGAGTTTATTTAGACAATCAGATGTTTTGGGTGGGTTTTTTTCCCTAACAAGCCTAACTCAATTTAGGTGGCAGAGTGATTAGCACCTATAGGCTTCCTTCTTACCCTAATTAGGGCCTAATGGGGAAAAATAAAGCACACGAACTGCTGCAGTAACATCCTACCAGATAAAAGCATGAACTGGTTGCTTTGAAAATGGCCAAGTTGTCTGCTCCTCCAATGGCTAGTGTTGGGCTGGATGTTAAAATTTGTACTGTAAATCAGAAAAAGGAGAATGTAGGAAATGGTGCAGGAGCTGCAGCAGAGGGCTTTAAGAGGAGGGGAAGGAGGAAGTATAGGAAGTGTAGGAAGCAGAAGCAGCAGCAGCAGAAGCAGCAGCAGCAGCACCATGAAAACATTGGAACACCGACACTGGAGGTAAGTCTTTTAAAAGTTTGGTGGGAAGAGAGATGTTGGGGAAGTTGAAACTTTTGTAAGCTGCTAAGATGGCCTGGTAATTGAGGAGTGTATGTGTGGAGTTGATGTGTGTGTGAAGTGTTTTGAAGAACTAGAGCAAAAGGAGAGACTGATTCTAAGTACTGGAAAGAATAAAAGGGGAAGGTTAGGGTGAAACCTTGGTGTGGAGATAAGATAATGCAGTGGGAGAGGACAGGCCTGTGCTTTTGTGGAGTAGGACCTAGGAAAAAGCTTGAGGAGGACCATGAGTATTAAGCACTTTTTTTTTTTTTTTTGTGGGTATTGCCCCAGTGGTGAGTAGAAGGCAGGTTGTGAGGGAAAACTGCGGGAAAACAAAATATGATGAAGAGAGGAATGTCAAGCACAAAAATTAGAATAATATGTAAACTCCTCTTATGCATGTGAGGTGTTAAAAGATGAAATATAATCTGTTTGCTCTTATGCCAGTGGGTGTTTGGGATGAGATGAATGGGAAGGTTGAAAAATGTTATGAAGTGAGTGTACAGAAGATAAGAAATGCCAGGCTCTGACATGAGCTTGAATTCTTGATGGCTGTCTCAATGTATTTGAAGGAAGAAACACGTGAAGGCGTGTTGAGAGAAGGCTTTGGTCTGGCCTGTGCATGCTTTAATGATCAAAGAGATCCTCACCTGTGCCTTGCCCCTTTGGTCTGGTCCTGTAGTGCAGTGAAAAAGACATGTTTGATGGACTTGCGAGCTCAACTCATGCAGTGGTGTTGCAGACAGCATGCTCTGTAAGGCTGTGGATGCCTCACAAAGGGGGTCTGAAATGAAGCACATCCTTATGTTTAAATCCTCAAGGAAATGGCTGTTACAAGACCATGCACAGAACCAGTTTATGCAGAGAAGGACTAGCTCTCTGTGGTTGTGGGTAGCAGAAATAAAGGTTTATCTTGGACTAGCTGATAGTAAATAAAAAGGAAAGCCTGCCTCAAAAAGCTATTGCGAAATTACTACTAATAATGTTAATTATCTACTTCTTACATATCCAGATCTTGTAGTGATGTTGAGTGACTGTAGCCAGTGCGTACAGTGGGCACTAGCACCCGCTAGACAAGCTAAAGTAATTTGTTCCCAATATTGCCTGCCAGAATGCCTCTCTAGCAGGGTGTGCTGCCAGCATGGCCCATGAAGAAACTCCTTGTGTAGCATCCTTGTATTTGCTCTGAGATGTCTTATGGTGATAGTTACCACTCCAAATCCATCAACTGCAAAAACTGCTGCCTTTTGGTTAATAAGGGCAAATACACTTTGCATTTCAGACCTTTTCTTCTTCCCAACCCCCTCCAAATGTCTCTTCAGCTTTGTGTTTGGGTTGGTTTGGCCGTTTGCCTGTTTGTTGGCTCAGTTTTTACTTTTTCATTTCTATTTTATTGCAATAAACCGGTTGTTTGGTTTAATGGCACTGTTGCCAGTGAAACTGAATATTGTGACTAGGTAATTATTGTGACTAGATAATGATCTCTCGCTGCTTTTGAAAATAATATTCTCAGCTGCACCTCGATGTTTATTTTTCTGTAAATGTCTCAACATTTCCCTTACAGCAGGAAACCCATTATCCAGTTCTGAAGCTTACAGCCAGTGACATTTTCGCTTCATTTTTTATTAATAAAACGTGTCACATCACCGTTATAATGCAAATTATGAGAACGTCTCTTGATGAGACGGATAAAGCTAAGAAAGCTATAAACCCGCAGCAAGCTCGACCTTTCCATTTCGTACAATGCAGTAGCAAGACTGTATTTGTTTTTCCTTATTTTTAAATCAATATAATAATAATGTTTAACCGCTGAGTCTACGTCCTCCTTGGTGTTACTCATGGAGGGAGGGAGCGCAGCAGCCCTGAGGGGGCGCGGGTCCGCACGCCTTTATGCCCGGCCGGGGTCCGCTGCATGCAGAGC
>NW_009917030.1:0-294 GCF_000696875.1 Nestor notabilis
ATTTCCTAATGCTTTGGCTACTCCTACATGCGGGGCAAGCAGAGATACCACTACTCGTTTAGCAGTATTCCAATTTTTTACTTGCGAATTACAACCCGAGGTGTATTGTATTAACTCTCTCTTCCTACGAATGGATTTAATTGTTTGATTCAATACCTGATGCATAGATGGAGCAAACATGGTTAATCTCCCTAAAGTACATGGTCCTCCTACAGGTCTAGCAGGAATTCCTGGCCATGCCCTATCACCACACAGTAAAAATATTCCTGGTGGCAGCAACTTCGGCTTTGTTGT
>NW_009917030.1:527-764 GCF_000696875.1 Nestor notabilis
CAAGGTCCTCAGGGTCTGGCCTAGTGCGATTTAGGTTTTGAATTATTTTTTGAATATGGGTTGCCTTTGTAACTGTCTTAAAAACATGTGGGTTATTAACATAATCTTTAAACACTCTCCAGTTTTGCACATCATTCATCCCTATTAGACATGTGCGAAAAGGATCTCCAGGGGTTGCTAAGGATAAACAAAAGGATGACTGGTTAGTCAACTTAGCATATGTCACCCAAAGATTCT
>NW_009917031.1:0-23125 GCF_000696875.1 Nestor notabilis
CCTTAATACCACACTACCCTGGTATGCATGCTGTCCCAGGGTCACAGCAGTCATAGGTTCTATTCTGGAAGAGTCTACCACTTCTGCTTCATATTATATTTCTAATTTGAACCTTCTCTTCTTGACAACACTACAGTTTTATACCTCCTGAGTTAGTTGCTTATGTTTTTCTCTGGATTGCCAAGCAAATGGTGAGCTTCCGAAGATCAAACAAGGCACAACCTGTATCAGAAAATTAATATAAAATGCTCTGGCATTTTATATTAAACTGGGCCACTTTGGGGAATTTTGCAGCTGCAAAAAAAGCTGTTTAAAAGGAATGGGGAAAGGCAACATTTCCAAACCCGTGGACATAACTCCAATTTTCACCTATTAACTCATCACCTCTGTGCATGCAGGTGTAAATAATATAGGAAGAATGACCAAATCTCTACAGGAAGGCACAATAGCAGGTTACAGAGATCCACAACAAGCAAAGCATATGCTTGATGGCAAATCTTTTCCCCATTTCCTACATTCGATATTCATCAGGGTCTTACTTCTAATTGAATGCAAATAAAGAATATAACAGGTTTTTGCATATGAAGTGAAGATATAGAACATCTGTCTCTCACAGCCTTTCAGTGTGCCTTATGTGACATTAAGCAGAGAAGAGGTTTGCCTCATCAGCTTGTAGGAAACGGTGAATTTGGAGAACAGTGTGACTGAACTAAATCATTCCACTGCTGCTATAGAAGGTGCTTCTTTGATCTAACCACACACTCCTAGATGATAAAATGCCGAGTTGGATAAAATCAGTTTCAACGCCAAAAAGATGGACTAGTGGTGCAGAAGGTCACAAAACACTATGAATTGCTTTATATCATCTCAGTCTTGAAAGATGATACAGAATATAGGCTGGCACTTTGGAAATAAAGCACACTTTGCTTGGTGGCATTATTCAAGCAAGCTGTTAAAGATATAACCTTAACTGCAAATGGTGTACCTATCTTCTGCTCTTTTAGACTCTTATTACAGTAGTTCTTTATGCTGTTTTTTTTATTTTCTCATCAGCCTAATTCAGTAATTGTGCTTAATGTTACAGAGTAGCCATTTGGTGACCTCTTCGGAAAAAAGCTACAGCAAATCTGAAAAGTCAGTGTCCTGAAACTAGCTTATGTGTTTATATGTCATAGCATGTATGAACACCGAAGTGGAAATAAAATCCTGGTTAAAAAACAGCTGCACATCATACCTGAAGGGTTTCCAGAGAGCAGCTAAAACCCAGACGTCTGCTACAATCACTTCCCACGCTCAGCACTCTGTTGCAGAATGCATCTAGGAAAAGTCAAGGGTCCTGGGGTGGCTTAACTTCTGACCTTACACCAACTTCACAGGTGCTGAATGAGAGCTCAGCTTTTACAAAGCTGTTTATCTAAGTTTCTTGTTCTTCTGGGAACACAATTCTCTCTGTCCCTCTTGGAGTGGAGTTCTGATACTGTGGCAGGCAAGAGAAGAGCTCCCAGTCAGCCAGGTAGTAAGGTAGAAGGGAAGAGACCACCTCATACAGTTTGCATGGCCCGATTTTCTTCTCTCATGTGATAGGTTGGAGGCAAGGAGATGGAAAGGTGAATTTGACTCACTCTACAATGACAGACCAGACTCAAAGCTTCCAGAAGTCACTGCAAATACTCAAATGTGTTACAGCAGGATTTTCAGACTTACACAGGTTAGCATATTATATTTCAGTACTGCCTCCTGGGCCACCTCTCTGCTTCACATGCAGTCACAAGGGTGTCACCATTTGGGAATAAACAGAGCCTATGTGGCTACAACCGGGTTCTCTAAGGAGCTATTGCTAAGCTAAATGTAGAGCAGGGCAGTGTTTATACCATATTTATGTTTGTCCTATAATGTGATCTAGACTTTGGAAACAAAAAGTTGCTGGAAACTGTTTGCAAACTACAAAGATCTTTGCTGGCTTTCTACAGACCTCAGTTTGGGAACCACTGTCTAAAAATGTCATAAATGACTGTCTCAGGAGTGAAATGATGCACATTCAAAACTGATAACAGGCATAATTTATAAAGAAAAGCAAATGTGAGAGGGCTTTACCTACAACAGCAGGCATCTAGACAATCACGAAAGGCAAGTGGCACTGACCAAGCAGTTGACTGAATGCTACAAAGGGAAAGAACTGGGCAGCCTCTTCTCTATGATAAGTTCCAGGGGCTCTTTCATTCTGCCTTAAGTACACAGATACTAAATTCTTAACAGTGAGAGAAGACTCACAGCAGGCTATGCTAATCTATACCACAGGAGGATAAAAGGCTAAGATTTTGCTAGAATTAAACAACTGTCCCTAATTTCTGTCAAACAGTAGATGTGTCCCTTTGCTAGTATTTGAAATGTATGTAAAATGTCATTAGGTACACATCCACAGCCAGCATTATTACTCTTTTTTTCAGCCTACTTCTCATCCTGCCTCATAGAAAAATCCAGGAGGGATGAAAGGTAGCACTGAGTCCAAACCCTGAGAACAGATCACCATTATAAACTCTACTGAAGAGATTTTCTTCAGAAAGATCACAGGTCTCATGCTTTAGTCATGGCCTATTCCTTTGCCATCAGGTTCAGAGAGAGTGATCTGTGAGAACAAAGTGATTTCTTTCAAGTAAGCTGTTCACAATGACTACAGAAACCTCCAGGATTACAGTGCACAAACAATGAGAGAAAAGCTGCTTCAAATAATACATCCAGACAATGCAGTTGCCATTATGGTAGCAATGCAAAATATGGACAGGGATTGAAATGAAACGGGTGATATCTGTATACTTTGGAGGGCTCACATGTGCCAAATTTGGCAGCTTGAGTGTTCATATTGCTTGTTGCTCCACCCCTTGAACAGTGAGGCTAAACCCCATATGTGCAGGAGTTGGTAGAGCACAAGCAGTTTTGCTAATCACACTGCATGCAAAAGCAAAAGGACAAAGAAAACTAGTAATGCTTAGACTAGCATTGGGGAAATAATGAAGCATGAATTAAATATTGTATGTGGTTTTGAAATGAATGTTCTTGGAGACAATTGTTCTGTTTCAGTTGTGCTGCTTCCCCCCTAAGTTTCACAAAGTAATTTGCATGTCATTTAAATAAATACCATAAATTAAATTATTACAGGATTTTTTTTTTGTTTACATAGAACAAAATGCTCATTTCCACTACTGTTTGGATTACCTGATGAGTGAAACACGGAGGTCTGAGAGAAAACTTCTCTCCGCAAAATATTGTAATATTACAGAGTGAGCCAGAAAGCAGGACCACAAAAGGAAATCAAATTAATGAAACACAGAAATCCAGGAAAAGAGGAGAGTGCAAGATAGCCTAAAAAGCTGTGAAGTTGCACACTCCTCTGCAGGATCATACAGGGCCTGTTGGCCAGTGGAAATTAAACACAGGTACCGCTACCTGGAAAACCAAGTGCCCTAACCATCTGCAAAAGGAGGAATTGAGTATCTAACATAAACTTTAATGTTCTGGCTGTAAGACACTAAATATCATTTGGGCTTCTGGCCTATGAAGACTGCTTGCAGGTTTCCTCCCCAATGCTCATATTTACATCTGGTTGCTCTCTCAATGCTCTCTCCAGTCTAAAAGGGAACCCAACAAATTATCCCCCTCTGTCCTCACACAACCCTGGGCTGCTTTCCTCTGTGGTCTGTTATTAAATATGTCCAACATTACAGACTGCAAACCAGATGAACTCATTATACAGATGTCCTGTAGTCTCAGTTTCTATGGCTGTTTTTTGTTTTACGAACTGAGGGATTCAACCTGCTCCCCATCTTGGATATGAAGGCATTTACTTTCCTGAAATTTGCATAGTGGAGTCCTAAGTTTTTCTTCACCACAAAAGAAGTAAAATCGTCTGGGTCTAACTTCATGATTTCCAGATATCACTAGGGTGTGCTGTAGATCATGAAATTGCATAAAGCACAGTTAGCAGGGAAAAATCTAACTGCTATACTAAATATTTTAAAAGAATTACAAACCTAGAAGTAACTCATCATTGACTCAAGTTCCTTTTAAAACAACTTAGACACTCAAGAGAGGTAATGGAACACTTTAACAATTTAAGACACTTTTGTTACACAGATTTGGTAAACAGAGTGTGGTACACAACAGAAAACTAACTGGAGTCAGGCAGATAATCACACGCCTAAATGGCACATGTGTAACTAAAATTCAGGCATGTAGACTGGTAGGAATCAATAAAAATGGGACTAGAACCAATATCCATAACAAACCAGGAAACAAGCAATAAGGGATTCTTTGTGGAAAACTTTCTCTGGAAAAAAATAAAATAAAATTACGGGACTATTGAAGACACTGGAGCTCACAAGGTTG
This sequence comes from Nestor notabilis, assembly GCF_000696875.1. Classification (NCBI taxonomy): domain Eukaryota; kingdom Metazoa; phylum Chordata; class Aves; order Psittaciformes; family Psittacidae; genus Nestor; species Nestor notabilis. The sequence continues at coordinate 4,384 of NW_009917031.1, forward strand.
AGGCTCGGGGATGCAGTTAGGGGCTGAATAGTAATTATTTATACCACTTAATGCATATAAACAATGGTGCTGAAATTCCCAGTGAGGATAACAGGAGAACCAAATCAAATTCATCACAGGAGACTGCACCTGCCAGGTATCAGCTCTTAGCACTCAGTGACAAGCAAAGTGGCAGCTCCCAGTGCTGGGTGTCCAGCCCCTGCAGGAGCTGGGAACCCTTGCAATACCCTACATACACACAACCAACTGCTCAGCACTTGGATGGAAGCATCTTCCCACTCTTGCACCTATAACCTTCAGCCCAGGTTAAAACTTGCAGCCCAGTATGCTGTCCTCCAGTACCCATCAACTCCAGCATAGCCATGGAGTGGTGGTAGATAATGAACCCAATACAGTAAGAATGCTGAATCAAAAGAGACTTTAAACACAGGCTTAACTTTAAGCATATATTTACACTAATAACCACAGACTCAAATGCAAATTTAAAAGGAAGCACCTATTAAACACAAACAAAAGCTTAAATGGTTTACTGCCTGAGGCCCCAACTGTCAAGGCATATCCTGTGTGCCACAGTATTAACAGCAAACAAAATTATCAAGTGATGCTTTAGCAGGCTGTGCAAACAGAGTTTGGTAATCTTACACCATGAACCACATATTCATTATAACAACAATTTGTATTACTATTTGTAGTATCTAGGGAACCCCAATCAGGACTCTATTGTGTTACAGACTGTACAAGCACAGAAAAATAGGATGGCTTTTATAATGAGTACATCACAAGCCCCACTACTATAATTAACATCGATTAGAATCAATGCAAACAGCATGGGAAGACAAAGATTGAGCCAGTTTGGGAGCTGAGGTACTCTCTCACCCTTAAGGTGGATCCTCTGGTTCCCAACTGCAGAACAGAGGGGAGGCTGTTTCAGTGGGGAAGGCTGTGGTCTTCGGTGTTCCTAGTTAGCAGCATCCGAGAGCAATTCCATCCGGTTCTAGGACATGGGATTCCAAGAGGCATCTTTGTCACTTACTGATCTAGTCCTTATCACAAGCAACTACATCACACAACCCTGCCCTTAAAATTTTCCAGAACCATTAGAAACCAGTTAAGAGTGCTGCTTCTTCCTACTTGGGGCATATGTCTCTGTAAATGTTACCCAGGTTGGCTAAACAGTTGGACTATACTGTATATCCTTCTGCTTCAAACTAAATTAAAAATAAATACTGCCATATACACTAATACACTGCTATTTAGTGTCACAACTCACAGGAAATGAAATGGTTAGAATCGACCTAAACCAAGAATCAGAGTCAGACTTTCGGAGTATTTAACCACTGAAGTCAAAACACCAGCACCAGACCTGCTCCCTCATGCCTGAACAGAGTATGTCCCCTCCTTTCCCAAACCCCTCCACCCAGCATTTATAACTCTTCCTGAATACCATTGTGAAGCTGTATGATCAATCAACATTAATTCTGATAAAAAAGGACAGTTGGCAACCTCTGATCTACTTAATGTATTAGAAAAAGACCCCCCAAAAGCCAGATACAGTTCAATGAAATCTCAAAAGAGTGACCTTAATGGACATGGGACGTGGAACTGCATGTAATAAAGTTAGTCTAGCCCTTGCTGGACCTGTAATTACCATATGCATCTTCTTATCCCAGGCCCATGGCATTTTCCCAGGTTTGCCTTGGATACTTAAACAGCTTTTTCCTTTACAAGTGTAGGAAAGTGTGTTGACAGCTTTGTAATGCCAGTAAAAACATAACATTTTGAAATGAGCAGCATGAAATCCTAGGGTTGAATATTTTGATTGTGTTAATGAAATTAACTTCATTGACCCAGCAAGATTTGAGAACCTAAACTTCCCTATGAACCATCCTCTCCCCAAAATGTTTCTGCCCATTTTTATTGCATGACCTTATGAAATGCAGCCACCTTGAGTTTCACTTTTATACTCAGTAGCATGGGAAGCATATCCACAGAAAATATATTCACACTAGACACTTTGTTCAGTTCTCCATGCCATTGCTCGTGTTGTAACCCAACCTGCCATCTGGTCTATCTTCAGACTTGCTGCATGTCTCAAGAATTCTCACATGCATGAAACTGAACATGAATGTACACATTAACAGGATTATACTGCAGCCACAATTTCAGATGCAATGGGGTATGTTGACATGTTCAGCTGTAGCTAGGTTCCAGTGTTTTGCTACTTTTTGCCATTCTGGTAAAGGATACTTCCTACAATTTCACTCACAGGGAAATGAAAGATAATTCTATAAAGCCTAAAAATAAACTTGGATCTGCCAAAAAATTCATCATTTCACTCCCAGGCTTCCACCAGCTGGGCTTGTCTGCTTTAGCTTTGCCACCCCTGAGAGCTACAAGCATGACTTATAAAGGTGAGCAAGTTTACATGAGAATGATGAAGAGATCCATTTTTTTAATCTTTACTTTGCCAAAATACTGTCCACGGCACCTATTGCTGGAAGACATTTATTTTTGTCGATTTCTCACTTTCAATACAATACTTATGTTACTTGCCAATTTGGAGAGGTAATGTCCAAATACATATGCTTCTCTACATTTATTTCCTTCAGGTTTGCTCATTACATTTGTTAAACTATTTAATTCCCAAGAATCTACTGGGGATACAGTGAAGACCCCCTGAACGCCAGTTAAGAATAAACCTGTAATGAGAATAAATTACACATGCCTATCAATTGCTACAAGTCCTGCAAGGAGGGAGACCTTTCTCCATAAACATCTGCTGCAGAATTAAATCTGAGGCATTAATAAAAGCCTTCCCCACCCAAATCAAACAATGGAAGTATAACAGTTACCCGAACAGTTAAAAGAATAAACCTTTTAAATAAATAAATTTGCGCTACACCAATTTATGTCACTGTGGTACTTAAGGCAAAACCTTTTAAAGGAATAGATTTACTGTGCATACAGATCTCCACTGGGTATGTGTAATTATGCAAAGGAAAGGCATTACTTTTAAACTGGATGAATGGCTGATACTTTTTGATTTACTGCTAGAAACAGAAAAATGGTAATGGCATGAAATAAGCATTTGCAAAACCGTTTTGGCAGATGGAAAATGTTTGATTTACCTAGGGCATCCATCAGGTTCTATATTTTAGATCAACGCAGATAAATGGAAAGGCAAATGGATATTTGGGGAAAAAAAAAAATTTACTGCTTTTCTGTCAGCCCTGCAAGTAAGTTAAATGTTTGGAGGGGGAAAAAACCCAAGACTTTTTGGACGGAAGCAAGTCATGATTGATCACTGCTCTGGCAACTACTCACTTTCCGTATTTACCTGGAAAGGTGAGGATTGCATGGAAGTAGTTGTAATTTTCTCATTCTGGGCCTGATTGTGAGACATGGTTTGAAGGATGCTGGCAAAAACCAACACTTCCACCTGATAAATGAGACTGAAGAACCAATAATCAGCTTCTTCCTAGGGCACTATTCTTCCTAGAGGTTGCCACTGAAGAGCATGATTTCTGAGCGGTCCACAATCCTGTTCTGAACTTCTCCTATGCTGAAATGCATCACCAGGAGCTGCATAGTGTGTGCATTGTGCACAGTTAATCCAGAATGGCTGTTGTGCTTGTGAAAATCCCGTGAGAGCACAGGCATAAGAGCCCCACCAGATTCACTGGGAGTCTGCACATGCTGTGCAGTGGGAATTTCCAGCAAGTGTCAGATTTGCTATACAGGCATGGTAGGAATTATTTCAGCTCATGTGATTTCAGCTCATGGGCTGGGATTACAAGACATCCAGAAATCCTGACAAACATACACAATCCTTGAACATGACCTCTCAACAAAATGTCTGGCTGGGGAAGGATATGTCTGGAGAAATTCAGCATATGTCCTTCTGCACGCTCCATCAGGAAATAACACAGAGAATAGTATGGCCTTCCTAGTTCTCTCCACATTATTATGAACATGAACAGCAAACCCATCAGCTACTTCTGCATCCATTTATCCTATGGAAGAGTTGTCCAGGTCTTAAGAGGCCAAAGACCAATCAAAACTCACATCTTTTGCCTAGATAGGTAAAAAATCTAGCAGGACTTATAATTGCACAGTAACAGAACTGGCTGCTCTCTAGAATACTCATTTCATACATTTATCATAACAAAATTAGCAGACATGTCCTGTTGACTTACATGGCCTGTCTTTAAACTCAGTAGCTTATCCCTGACCCCTGAAATACTGGAATTGGTTACCCACAGAGACTGGGGAAACCGCATCCTTGCACACACTCAGAACCTATCTGGACAAGATCCTGAGCAAACTGTTCTAGCTGACCACACTTTGAGCTGGGGGGTTGGACAAGGTGATGGTCCTTTCAACCTCCACTGTTCAGTAATTCTGTGGTGAAGATCTTTCCCTCCAGCTTTGTAGATGCATTTGCCTTCCAAGAAGTAATTCCTTGATCATGACCCTACCATAAGCCATAGTTATCACTGTATACAGAGTTCAAAGATGCTGCATTTGTGGAATCCTCTGCAGTTATCAATAGAAAATGACCAAAAAAAATCAAGTGTTACCAAGAAAAGAGATCAAGAAGGAGGATGCTAACCCTCTGCTGCATTCCAATATCTGTGACTGGTAAACAGCACTTACACATAAGGCTTTGCATACACAGTTCTACAGGTGAGATGAAAGCCAATGCATCTTCAGACAAGGCTCAGCAAGCAGCACTGGACCTTTTGTGCCTCTATGTCTTCCCCTCTCCCCAGGTTTATCTTTAGTTATGCCTCTCTGAAACAGAAACACTGCTATAGACTTCCACATACATAAACTTTTAAAATCAAGACTCAACACTAAGACCACCAAATGCAAGCCTTTAATAGTGTACCTATGTGAGCTGAAGATTTGTGCACATCCAGGGATATCTGAAAGTTATACACTTTGTCTGTGAAAAAGTCATTGCAAGCTTCCATGCAAGGTATAAAATATGTGTTAAAATATTGAGCTAGAAGTAAGGCCAGACTGTATTTCTCCTCCTGTAATAAATCAGCACTATATGTATATATTAAATCTAATCCCTTGAAGTGTCCAGTTTCAGTGATAAAAACTTGGTGAGCAGGGCAGAAGTTACTGGGCAGAGATCGATATGCTTGCTTGTTGTCCTTGATTGGCAATAATGCGACATTTTCTCCTTGACTGTAAGAGGCGCTTTTGTGATTTGGGAGCATAAAGAAATTCTGTACTTGACAGATTTATACAGTAGGAATAAGCTAATGTCCTTTGACCCGCTTAAGAATAAATACAACCTACCAAATTGTCGTTTTTATGGGTATTTACAACTGAGGCACTTTGTAAACCTAAGAACTAATATTTCCCAAAGGAAATCTGTACTCTCAGATCTTGATAAATTATTGAAAAATACAAGCCACTACCAGCCCTACAAATTTTCTCTTCTATTTCTCCTATTTTTAGTTACATAGGAGTTGTCAAAGCGGATTGGACCACTGATCTATTTCATCAGGTATGTTGCTGCAGTTGTAGCTAGTGCTTCAGAGGAATCCTATAATTTTGGCTATTTGCTCAGGGTGGTGTACAAAAAAAGTTCTTTCCTGAAACTTGAAGGTTTTCACTGCCCAATTGAAATATTAGTCATATAATTCTTCTATAACTCTCAAATTAGAAAAGTATTACAAACTATCATTTCCACAGTCCAAATGCCAGCAGCTGCATTTGCTCTTGTGAATACTTCAGTTGGTACTTCAAAGCGATAGTGCAAGGAGTAGAATAAGCCACCCAGCTCACCCAAACTCCGGTGCTTGCCACCTCATTTTGATACAGATACTTTGTACATTTAATAACTCCTTACTAACCAACTACATCCCTAGTTTCTTAATTCCCCAGGCCAGGTGACCAAGGAAGCCTACACTCATTTGCTGTATGTCAGCTCCATTTCACCTTACCTGCCCACCCACTTGCCATATCAATTTTTCCATCACCTTTATGCTGTCTCTGCCCACAAAAGCTTTCAGTATAGACAAACTACCTACCTACAGAGGAGAAATGGAAACTAATGAGATTACAACCTTTGCCCTTCAGAACCTTCCTCTGGAAGATGACAGCACACAACTGTACCTCTATAGCTTGGTCTTAAGGAAACAGAACGTTTTGACAGGAAACCGATTATTAATATTGTCATCCCTAACAGAAAAGCTATTTCCTTTTATTCTTATTCTCCAGCTGAAAGTTAATAAAAAGTCAACAATATTCAGGACAGTATCTAAGACACGAGACTTGCAGTGTTTTTCCAGCAGAAGCTTATTGTTTCTTCTCTTGGTTATAGCCCTGTACAACAGTACAGATCCTTTCAAAGACTTTCAACACATCAGATTTTGACTAAAGCATCATGACGTGGCACTCATCTCTACTTTTACTACATTTCTAAGGGCAGCTGCTTTTCTATTTTTCTTTGCGCATCTGTGGACAACAAAATCTTTTCTCTACCACAAGAATGTCTTCATTAAGTCATCTGCCTTCAGCTTATTCTTAGTCTTCTGCATACTATAATCTATGTATATGCACAAGAAAGGCTTGAGAGGCAAAGTGAAAAAGCAGGAAGCTGGAATAAACAATGAGGGAGGAACTGCAAGAAACTTGAGCATCTTTTCTTGCCCTTACTGTGCTGCCTTCCTTTTCATCCCTGCTTACTGCCAAATTTGGGATTCCTCCTATATTTGCACGAATCATGATTTCTATGTCCTCTGTTCCATGGCCTCATTCTGATGGCAGTATGACATGGCACAGCTAGCAGACTTACTGTAGCATGAAGTCCAGCATTTCTGAGTTTAACTACTATGTTGAACACTTAATTTTGTATCAGATTTGGCAAATTTAGATATTTACAATTTCTTGTACACTTAGTGTTGTTCACTAAGTATAAAAAGTTCCTTAACACCCACTAATTCATCAGCTCCTACCCTCTACACTGGATATTCCATCTTCCTTTGCACAGCTAGTAGGACAGAAGTACACGTTGCATTTTGATATACAAGACATCCAGTAACCCAGTGATCCACATAAACAAATGGCATCTCTGTCCCATTCATTTCAAGGAGAGTGATGTCCTTTAGCTAAAGAAATTATGAAACACTAACTTCTGCTGTCTGACAATTTACTTTGTGAAACAAGGAAAATTTGATAGTAGCAGGGAAGAGGGAACTTAAACATAGAGTGTAGTAGCTTCACCCCAAATCAATAAAATACCATTTTGACATCTTGAAATACACCTACGTATTAATAGGACAAACAGATTTTTAATCAAGTTAATTACCCTCACACATCTTTTCCTACCCTTAAGTGGTTAATATGGAGCATCTTAGGCTCTCCTTACCTTTACTACTTCTAAAGCTTCAAACTGTAAGCAAAGAAACACACTATGTTATGAAGTGCAGCTTATGCCTCATGTGAAAGGTCTGCCCATTCGCATTGCAGAAAGTCTTTTTTCTTTCTCCCTAAAGTTATCTGTGCATTTAAAGACTGGGGTGACAAAGCATCTATTACTCTCAACATCTGACCAGAAACCATTACTTTTAGTTCAGTTGTGCCAGGAGAGGTTTAGACTGGACATTAAGAAGAATTTCTTCACCCAAAGGGCTGTCAAGCACTGGAATAGGTTGTCCAGGGAAGTGGAGAGTCGTCATCCCTGGAGGTATTTAAAAGATGTGTAGATGTGGCACTCGGGGACACAGTTTATTGGTGGACTTGGCAGTGCTCGGTTAACTGTTGGACTTAATGATCTTAAAGGTCTTTCCAACCTAAATGATTCAATGATTCTGTTTCCTCTATTTGCTGCAGACCTACAGAGGCTGATAGGAGGGAGTGATGGTTCTCTCACTGTGAGCAAAGCACAGGGGAGAAAGGGACTCATCTGTGAAGGCTGGAATACTCCAGTGCCCCAAAGACATCAGTCCAAGATAGTGCATGGGCAACTAGCAACTTTGTCAGATGAAGAATAATCCAAAGAAAGTGTCTAAAATAGGTCCGTCTAGACCTGAGTGAAAGTGTGACAAAGTTTTTCTGACAGATGAAGTGAGGAATATTAATTCAGTCAGGAAACTATGCAACATGTTCAACTTAGTATTCACCAAGCACGGGCTTTTCAACAGAAGAGTCCTAACCAGTCACCATATGAGAACAATGTGACTGAAGTTATTAGTCCTAACCCAGGTCTTTTAAAGACATCCTAAGGGAGATAGGTTTTTCATTTCTAAAGCAAGTGTTCAAGAGATCAAATAATCCTTGTCACTAATATTCAGACAATGGTTAAGAGTAGGGAAAATGATGGAGCAAAGTTTGATAATGCATCAACATGAATAATTTCTTGCAAGCCTCAGCACACGCTCTGGTTCTTATAAAAGCAAGGAGCTAATGGGTAGGTTTCCCTGACACCCCTATAGCAGGAATCTAGCTCTGCCTTTCTCAAAAGGATTTTAAGTTCTGATGGTATTTCTATAGTGCGGACTGTAGAGTGGAGTAGAGGGTCAATTCTGCTATACACCATGGCATTTTAGCCCTCAATAACATATCTCAGCCCAATTCTCCACCCTTTCTGAAAAATATCATTTAGGTTGCACAGATAAGCACTGCAATTGTGCAAGAAAAAAAAAGCCATGGACAGTACTGTTCCTATACTCAACTTCTAAGTTCCTTGGCACAGCAAACTCTGACTAGATGAATCTCTGAAAATTGCAATAAATCTTACAAGCTTACATATTTTCAGCACTGAAATAGGTAAAAAACCATTTGTCTTATTGGGTCCAGATGAAAATACTTAAGTTTTATGAATGGAATGAGGGTTTATTAGGATTTATATATTGATTTGAACCACAAAGTCAATTACTACCAGTGAGCTTCACTTATCTATAATTTCACTCAAGACCCTCATTTTACTAGGTATCTTATCTGTGCTAAAGGTGATACTGAATCTTCATGAAGTGTCATTTTGCTACAGAAATAGAAGATGGACACTTATATTTTCTCTGCTGGTTCGTAAGTTCACAGCAAGAACCACACGTGAGGTTTGGACAGGCATGTTAGGGAACCGAGCTGTGGGCAACTACTGTTGTATTTTCACAAGCTATTTTTAATCCTTTTCTGCTCAGCACAGAACAGACCAAGTACAGTAACTATGCAAGAGCAAAACCTGAGAGAAAGAGAGATCTAACAAAAAAGGGGAGGCCACTATCTGACATTTTAAAAGGGCAAATTGAAAGCAATCAACACCCAACAAAATGCTCAATGTAGGATGAGGTGATAGCTTAGGATATACTTAGGATACTGTAATGAGGCTAACAAGTGCTGTGTGTTTTAATGTAAATTAACACAAGATAATCTCTTCACATATTTAAGTGATGCACTTCAAATTAATTAATACATATTTAATAGAAGTCTTCTTGAACAGCTGTTATTTACTTCTGGAGTTTCTACACATTAGCACTGCCTGCTTTGTTCTGCTCTGAAGTTGTTCATGCTCCAAAGTACTTTAACAACTTGAGCTGTATAAAAATTGAACAGTCTTCCCAATAGAGACAGCCTTTCTGATAACTTAATATTTTTACGTTAAGTATTCAAACACTTCTGAACAAAAGGTCAAATTCAACTTACAGCATCTGTGTGAAACAGGCAAGCAGATGCTTAATGCTGCTAGACAAATACTTGCAGCACAAAGAATGATAAAGAGTTGGCCATCAGTCACATTTCCAGGCTTTAGAACCAGCTTTCCTTTACTTCTGTTCCCTAAATTCTGTGCTTACCATGCACATGTAACAATATAGGCCCAAAATATGTCCTCTTCCTTTCCTAAGTGTGACACAGTGGGAGTGCTGTCTACAGTATTCATTGCATGTTATGAGTGTTACACCAACTCGTAAGGGGTTTTGTCTTACAAAGACTACTACGTATGACATTACTCCCTTTAGACCTTTCATACATCACTCAAGCAGTTCTCACCACCCCTTTCATTCAGATGAAAACCCATTTGAGTTCCAGTCACTTCTGAGTTTTTGGGATGGGAATGAGTAGAAACCAATTCAAAAAGGTGCTGGTAACACATTATATTTTCACACTCACAGTGATGAACATGACTTTTGGCAACTGTAATCAGTTTCTTTAAAAATAATTATCATCACAGAACAACCCTTATCAGTGTATATCAGTTGTAGTTTTCAGCTGACTGTTTGAAGATGGCTCCTATTCCTTCGGTTCTTTTAAACTTCCTTATAGCTAAATGATCAAATTCAATGGAACCTCTCACAACACACACAGTAAGACTGTAATATTTTCCCTCTACATTTTACAGGAAAAATGAAAATCTGTGTTTACCTGTCAGCTTTGGTAGAAAGGTTTCCATTATAATTACACTTTTTTTATTAGAGGGAAACTGGCAGGTTTTAGCATCACTAATACTAGTCTGGAGAGGTACAAAGCTGTAGGAGGTTGCTGAAAAATAACAATAAAACTTTATTAAAATTTCCATTTTTTGTGAGAATATTTTGACTGAGTTCCAACTCTACTTAAAATGTAATTAAATATTTACGTGTACTCTCTAATAAGTATTGTAAGTATATCAATTTCCCAATTATCCTAATTTTTTTGTATGGTATACAATTACTACATTTTTTGTAATAAATGCACAATTCTAATAAAAAAAAATTATCTTGAACTTTAAAGGAGCCCTTCATTTGAAGAGATGAAAGAGCTGTACATTCATTCATTTATTATGTCTTACAACCCCCATGTGATGCAGGTACTATTATCATCATTTTACAGATGGGGAAACTGAAAGACTAATTAACTTGTCCAATTTACAATACTCTTAGCTGTAAACTAAGGGCATTCTATTGTACTCACAGGCAAAACAAAACTCAGCTCACCTGTGATGAGTATTTACTACAAATTCTTAAACTCCATAGCATTTTACTTATAAGAGAGAATACATTACACAAGTCTTCGGAGAGGTGGTTTTGCATTGACGCTGGCTTTGAGTGCCATAGAAATGCGCTGCCTAGAAGCAAATATCAGAGCACCAGTTTATCGTAAGCGCCACCATGTTTCCCAGCTAGTTATGGAGATGATGAGTGTTTTCATTTCATGTTATTAGCCCCTAAACCACACATTTGTGCTTTAATTCTGTAAGATTTATCATAATACATTTATACACACACACACAAAAAATACTGTTTACTGACAAACTCATTCTCTCAGTTTACTTATGTGTTCCATAAATTTCTTTACTCGGTCAGGATCAACAGCATTTGCCCAATAACCTTCTTTCTTGAAATAAGAACCAATTATTAGAGCATTTGCATCCAAGTAATTCCTCACATTCTCCAGAGTCACTCCAGACCCAATCAGCACAGGAATCTTCACAGCATCTTTAACCTCTGAAAAGACGAAAACAAAATTTAGGGTTAAGTCCATCTTTGAAACTCTACCAAGACTTTAATTTACATAGTTTTTCAACAATAAAGTTGAGTACCAAGAAAATAATGATCACAGTATTTCATACTACTTCTACAGAATGAAATGACTTCTCTAGTTAAAAAAAACCCTTTAGCTCTCAGCAGCTGTTAAGGAAAATCTCACTTTTATTTCTTTTTGTATCCTGTTGTTGTATGAAAACCTGCAGAAGAATATTCCTGACCACATATCAGAGGATGGTTTCAGTGCTACGGAAGATATGAAAATTAGGTCTTGGTACCATACCTGTACCCCTCTTTATTCTCAAGGAACAAGATTTAAGCAAGATTAAGTTGATTTGTCTGTCAGAGAATGTACTGCATTTTACTACAGTCCCCTCACAAATCATCTTTACTCCACATTCCTGGTCGGAAGAGATGATAGATGCAGGAAGTTTTTGCACAGCACTTTTGCCTTACTGTGGTTGTTATCATCATGCTTAGAGGCTCCATTGTGCTTGAGGTACTACACCTAAACGGAAAGGAGCTATTGTTTACTATCGTGTTGCAGTAGCACCCAGTATAGATTCCAGGCAAACCATACCTATTGCCTTGACAAAGGATGTGCTGGAATGACTGTGTGGACTACTATGCACCATGTGGAGTCTTAACACTGTTCTCGACTTCCCTTACCTTAAGACATGTCACTGCCTCCCCAGTCTTCCCATGAAGTAATCAAAATACAGCTACAAGAATAAGATGCCATTCCTATTTTCATTTGTCATATCAGCTCAGGTTCTTTCTTGCAAGTCTGGTGAGAACATTACAGTGGCAGAACTATACAGCAGAGTTGTGCTTATTACAATTCTTCAGTCATCAGTTTAAATCACAATAATGGTAATTGGACTGGTGTGTATTTCTGCCAGGTCTCCTTGCTGACTTTATGCTACATCGACAACTAGTAGGAGATCTTCAGTGAAGAAACAAGAGCAGCCTTTTTCACAGGGAAAAGGAATGTGTCCTCTACTTCATGAAAAATTTCAGAGACTCGTAAGTAGGAAAGCAAGCAGCAGTCATATAGACTATGCTGAAAGCTCCAGAAAGCAAAAGATAATACTGATAGAGAGTACTTTTCTAGGAATGGCAATGCAACAAAAAAAGCCTATGTTTTTTTCTATATACAACATGTGTTACTTAATCATCTGACCCTTTACCTGGCTCCAAAAGGAGAAATAAACAAAATATCAAACAGAGCTCGAAATATTACAGATCCCCTTCATCCTTCCTACATGGGGTGGATTCCAGTGCATGGTTCACTGTGAAATGAATGCATTCCAGCAGACCTGGCTGCGAGAAAATGGATCTACGGCTCAGCTACCACAGTTCCCATTTTTCAGAATACGACCAAAAGGGGATGGCTGTTTCGAGCATGGAAAGGTTCCCCATAAATAGGTTATTAAAAGTTTTTTCTGCAGAACTTAGGTCAGTACAAGCCCTGGAAAAAGAAATAAAAATTTTTAAAAATTCCCAGCCCAAAAATTACTAAGCATCCTTTTCATCCTTTCATTTCAAACTGAACATCCTCAGAGTCACTGGTAGGACTGGACGCTTCATCCCTTACAGAAATGTTGCGAGGCATTATTTCTGACCTTTAAAAACATATAAATCACCTTAATGGGCAATAAACTGATATAAGATGGTCAGAGCTTGAGGTAACTGAAGAAAGTACATATGCAACGTATAAGTCTGCTTCAAAACACTTTGTTTAAATGAAGTTTCATCAGCAGCCTTACTTATTAATTATGCTTCAGGGAAGACTAATTATTTATCACCTTCCTACTTAACTGAAGAAAGGGGATCAATTAAAATGCTCTTGAATCTCTTTTTAGGTCACATGCCCTACCATTTTTCCATGTAGGAACAATAACTCCTTCTTATAAACATTTCAAAACAAAAATAAAACCATTCTATGCAGTCTTTATTGACAATTTTAAATAAATCAGATGGATCATGCATATATAATTACAACTTTAGTTATTTCTGCACATATTTTTTATTCTTACAGTCATCCTGCTTACAGGAACAAAATAATTAAATTTTCGTTATTTACAGCATGATGACTGAAATCCTGTTCTAGAAAAATCAGAATAGTTGTATAGTATCTATGTGCTCTTAGAAGTATCACATCTGCTTTACACAGATGCCAATGCATAATTAAGGTGCTACAACTGACCAAAGATGTGTGCAACCCTACTTGTATACTGTATTCCCCAGAGAACTGCATTCCAAGTCAATATTTGTTTTTAGGGCAATGCATAAGGCACATTAGCAAGGAATTGTTCTATAATTATTTCACATTGCCAGGAAAAATTAAAAGCCAAATAATTAAACAGAGCATGAGCACTTGGGTGTAAGGCAGTAGCATAGCCCTAGTAGAAAGGAAAACCCAGTGAAACCTGAGACTCTTGTGAAACCACAAAAAAACCAAAGCTTTCCAAAGGAGCAAGGTATCCATCTCCTGCTCCTTTGGAAAGCTTTGGTTTTTTTGTGGTTTCACAAGACATGACACATGGAGTCCACACACCTCCTGAGCTGGAGGTTTATTCAGAATGACGATGCGAGGAATGGCAATGGGAGCGCTCCATCTGCAATGAGACTGGGGTACCTAATTAAGTATGCTACAGATGCTACTTCTAAGTCATTTCCAAGCACATCAAGGCCTAAAGTTGATTAGTAGAAGGTGATACGTCTATTGGCTGAGCTAATACAAATTCTAAGTTGTAAAAGAAAATAAAGCAACAGCAGTTTGAAATGCTTTTGTATGCCAGTGTTCAGTCACTGTCAAGATGTCTCTAAACACAGACCTTTAAATCTTTCAGCTTTCCTGCCTTTCTTCTTCTGAATATATATATATGTATGTATATATTTTGACACAAAGAGAAAAGGAGACGATTTTGTGATGTTACGGTTACAAGATCCTAAAGTTTACAGAACTTGTGCATTTCTCTATTCCAGTAAACTGTAACTAGAGGGCACTGTGCTCTTTCTTGTGACTAGTACATCTGCAGACATGTCTTTAATAAAATCAAATGAAGTAGTGCTTGGTTGCAAAGCACAATGAAAGCATTTGAACTATGGTATGCACAAGTTACATGAAATAAAGGCCAAATGCTCCTAGCTTGAAAACAATGGTGAAGAGCAGCGTAAAAATAAGCACCACTGTGCCAATAACTTGCTCGACTACTCCTCTTTTAACAGCTTTTTCATATGCAGTAATCACTGTACCGTACACAACACTATGTTTATGGTAATGCTCCACTGTAACACATTTTTTTTAATTCAAATGACTGTTATTAAATCTCGGGCTTACAAAAAGCACTGGTCAGACTCACATCTCCTGTTTATCTCAAGAGTACCACAAAGGCAGCAGCCTCTATTTTGACCTAAATGTATCATCAGAAGGCAAGAGGGAGAATCAGCCTTGATAACCCTTTTATGAACAATAAACAAGGAGGCGACAGTCACAGGCAGTTGTTGGGTTTCTTGCTGTACCCTGTTTGCCACTGGTTACTCGGTTGAGGCCACTTGCTTTGTTTAAAGAGACAACTAAGCAGTCGCTATGCAAAGATTTAATCACTTAAAATACAGACTAGATGCAAAGCAGGTATTTCAGCAGTTAGATCCAAAGAGAAAACCTGATAGATTGCCACACTCCGACCAAAGAATGTTTCAGAAGGTAGCAGACTGGAACAAACTTCTATAATCTCTTGAATAAAAATATGGTTTACTAATTGTAATTAAAAATGCTCAGCTATAACTCCTGATCCTTAATAACCTGAAGTCTGAATTTTAGACCTTGTACTACATCAACCACTGGTGCTCTGGTATGCCCTGGGCCCTGCCAGCCTCTGCAAGGGGCAATGCTGATGGTTGCCTATGAGGAGGCAGTGACACAAGATACAAACAAAATCCCACTGAACTGGCTTGACAGGGAAACACTCATTTCCCCCACCCCATCACAAATCAGTCAATTCAACACAAAGACACAAAGGCAAAACCACTCATATATTACCGCACAACAAAGCTGAAAAGAAGACATGACAAAAATCTCATCCGTCTCTTGGTTCTGCTTTCAAGAGATGCTTTGCAGTGTGATGAAAGGTGCCCAATTGCGTGTATCATCGTAACACAGCACTTCCAGAGCTGCATAAATTCGTGAAATGCAAAATTTCACTCACGTCAACACCAGCTTTGTAGACAGTAGATCTGATTCCTTTTAAGAATCTGCTGACATAGTTATGCCTTATTTGTCACTTCCTTATACCCCGGAATATTGATTTTTAAGTTCTTCTCTTAATTGTTTTAAGCCAACATCGTTCTTATGAGAGGGTCTGCTAACATCCAGAGTGCTGTGACCTAAGTTAAAACAAACCCATGATCTGCACACTCTTGTTTTCATAGCACAAATCCAAACAAAAAAATAAATGTGTGTATTTCATTACAACTGCCAACTCTGATTCATTTTGTTCTTTGGACCCACAAAGAGAGCAGGACAGACTGACATGTTTATTCACACAGAAGAAAAGCAGAAGCCATGGTGCTGTTTGTTTGGCATCCTGTGGTAAAAAACCTTCGTGCCTGGAGGTCAGGTTTTCCTCTTTGATGCAGTAAAGGAATGAAGGTTGCACATGCATATGTGAAAGCAGAATTTAACCTAGTATTTTACCCTAAGAATTATAAAATCCTCTTTTAAAATTATTTAGTCTGCATTGAGAGTGATGGGAGCATTAATTGCAGACAGGGATGGAACTCTAGCTGAGTAGATGAAGCCCTTGGTGACATGGTTAGTGGTGGACTTGGCAGTCCTGGGGTAAAGGTTAGACTTGATCTTAACACAGTCTTTTCCAACCTAGTTGATTCTATGATTAAGGAAATTTTTCAGCCTCTAAAATAGGCCTAGTTTTCAAGGTGACCTGTTCCATGTATCATTTCTAGTTAACTATACCAAAAGACCTAACTAATTCAAGAGCTCAGTGTTCACACCAACCCATCATTTTCTTTTTAACATTGGTGACTGAAGCATAGCCATTTATAACCCATTATCTGGAAAAAAATAACATGAAATAAGAATCCATTTTGACAAGTTCAACATTCATTTTAAATGCTGTTAAGCACATATGATATAGACGAAAGCCTGAAAACACTGAATGATTTTATGTTATTTCAAAAGATGTTTGAGGTCCAGATATCTATGGCAAGTAAAGTATGTTTTTCATGCCGATCAGTGAACATAAGTTGACTACAACGCACTCTGCACTAGAACTTCAAAAAGTGTCAAGTTAAAGCATGTCAGCAAAAGTAAACCCTAAAAAAAAAAATACTACACATTCTATTTTACATAGTGAGACCCTCAAATTCAAGAGATTAACCTAAATTAAAGTTAATAATGAAAATTAAATGCCACCATGACATGCATGGGAGCAATCCAATTTCATGACAACAGCTCAAACTTACGCCAACAGAAAAATGGGAAGAAAAATGTAACACTTTGAAAAGGGTAAGAACTTGGGTCAAATGAACCTCCCTTGATAAAAAGTCCACACCATTTAAAAAATATTTTGATGTAATATCTGTGTATCTACCAGCGAACCTGTGCTCCTTCTGAAATCTCCCAAGCAGCACTTTCCTTGGTATTACTGTTCAGAACGTTGCCTTGTCAAAATGCCCCTTTTCTTTCTGGACTAGCATTTTCACTGTGAAAGATAAAAATGCTTTACTCTTCAATGGGAAGATTTATAGTTAGGTAGTTTTCTAATAGGGCTGTAAAGTAGCTTTTTCGTGTATGAAGACTTGTTAGGAATGAAAAGTTGTGGGGGGTTTTTACACAATTTTACACACATTTTTAAATATTATTTTTTTTAAGCGTCGGCATCATTCAGTGTTACAAAGGCTTGAAATAATTCTCATTTTTGTCCCACCAAATTGTTGTTTAGAACCATATGACAGCCAATCTGAACAAGCACTTCAGTCACATAAGTTCTGCTGTATCAAATCAAACACAACAGTGAGAGTTTCTTTTCTTGCCTCTCTTTTTTTCCCTTAAGGAATAGCAGACATATAGATTTCTTTCTACATTAATCCAGATTTACTGCCCATTGTCTTACCTTTGTCTGACAGCTCTCACCTTTCAGCTCCTGGGGATCCGTGGGCAGTCCAGTGGCTGTGCCAGTCAGTACAACCCCATCAGCCAGGAAGAGCTCAGCAGCCGAAGCGGTCTGGGCCACGCTGACATCCGCTGTCAGAGCGTGAGCACTGTCAACAGCATGAACGTACCCTGTGGTTACTGTTGGCACATGTTTGTTATCCACCTTGTTGAATGTTCAGTCTAACTGCATTTCTTTATCTTCCCTGCTGTCAGAACAACCAAAGGCAAGCTCTGTGAGAGAGGGCAAGCATCCTGTTTTAAACTGGGAAGTAACACCGCAACATGAACAAGCAAAAAAAACACCCAACCTTTTTCACCAAGGAACCATAATTGATCTGTCTATCGCTCTGGGTCTCCTGTCTCTAAAGAGTGATTGCTGAGTGTGAACTACGAAGTATCAATTAAGACACCTGCTTACATGTCGAGCACCTGTATTTCAGATGTGTTGAGCACACACAGCTCTGACTTCAAGTGGGAGTTATGGATGTGCAGTCATTCATAAATCAGATTCTGTTGCTAGAACAGAATTAACACCCTCCACTTCATTTCACAAAGTCCAACTAACAGCAAGTATAGTTATTACCTACGATATAATCACAGGAATCATCTTACACAGCAGTTGCAAACACCAATTACCTGCAACCTAGCTTTTCAACAGCAGTCTTTGATATACGGGTGATGCACTTTGTATGAAACCTATAGCAAAAGCAGCTTTTAATTTAAACAGTTCTAAACTTTGTAAGAATTCCAGCCATTGCTGGTTCAACAGCTGACCTTGTTGTTTCAGTATTTCCATTTAAGTAGAAACCAATGGTTACAGCTGACATGTTGCACTGATGAGTGGTGCTGGAGCCAACCTCTTTCCTGGATCTGCCTGCATGGACAATGCTCCTGGGTGGGGCCCATGCTCTGGCCATATTCAGTGGCAGCATGTATGTGCAGTGTGACAAATGCAAAAGGAAGTACACTAACTCCCTTTCTGCAGCTGGAGAAACGCAGGCCTAACTAATAAATACATACAATGAGATTGAAATGGGGCCTAAGAGTATTAGGCACCCTAAAACTAGCACATGGAGGGTAG